>NC_060886.1:28918861-29161361 GCF_014805685.1 Silurus meridionalis
GTCTACACCTGTGCTCAATTACACCCTGCACCATGTCACTAAACCCTGTTCACAATGCACCCTTTATTAAAAATCGCATTCGTTTTCTTTTCTTTTCCCATGAAGTCTCATTTCCTGCCACTGTAACGTTCAGCACCCAACATTCTGTTTGTTTGTTTTGGCCAGCTGCATTTAGGTAAGACACTCGTTCTTCTTCCCTCAGTTACGTCTTGCTTTTACTTGTTTGCTGACATCTTGTCTGTTTATTGACACCGAACCTGCTTAATGTATTGGATTAGTCTTGCTTTTGATGTGTCTCAGTCCAGAAATCTCGACACATGAAGCCAGTTTGCAAATTATGTTTAAAAATCTTTATTGTTGTTGGTTTCTTTCTTTTGTATTTGATAGTTCATGTCTTGTGGAGTTTAATGTGCAGCTACTGAGATCGATACAAAATGAGGTTTTGAAATTCTCACTGAAAATATATGTATCGAATAAAGTACTAGGTGTGTCCTGTCAAAAGTTCGGACACGCCTGGTTTTTTTTTTAATCGCATCTCTACATGAAAGATTTTGTTTCCAAAAAAAAAAAAAAATCCCCCTTTAGCATTAATAACACTTACACACTGTTGGCAGCCAGACATTTCGTTTCTCCAAACGATCAGCTCTAATACTTTTTCATGCCTCATGTTGTGATTCAATTCATCCCAGACCAGTTGAATAGAATTTGGGTGCAGTGACTGGGCAGGCCTTTCTATAATTCCATTATGGCTAACACTCCAGACAACTGTTGGTTGTCTCTTCCAATGAGCTGCAGTCTAGATGAAATCACATGGCGATGCGATGAAGTGTAGCATGGTAGCAATGCTGGTTTAGTTTTCCTTTCACCTAGACCTTTCCTGCTTCCAAGCAACCTAAACCATTACAGTTCCACCTCTATATTTGACTGCGGTGAGGAGGTGGGGGTCCTGTTCTCTATCTTAAAAATCTTTAGAAACAAAACGACTCATAAGGCACGAGAATGCCCTCTGTAAACCAATCCAGCTCTATGACGATATGGTTAAAATGGGTTGAAGTGGAAGATCTCTTGCCATAAAGCTCTGATCTTAACTCTATTAAACACCTTTGGGAATGTTGACTGCACCCGAAGCCTACATCATGACACACAGGTTCTCGAGCACACTCCAAAATCAAGCAGAACATCTTCCCAGAAGAGTGAAGGTTATTTTAACAGCAAACAGGGATTTCATATGGAATGAGATGTTCAAAAAGCACATGGTCTGGTGTGAACAAACTTTTGTCCATATCATATCATCAAGAAGCATTTTATATTTTCAGTGCTAATCCAAAAAAAAAAAGAAAGGATGCTTTTAAAACAGATCTCATGTCACTATCAAATGTACTTGCCAATGTGTTCGAACAGCCTTAAACGAATTCCTCAACAGACTTCGCTTTCGTTCACGACGTGACAATTCCTCTAATTAAGATACGCGATGAAATGTCACCCGTTTCGCCGTACTGGAGTTGTACTAGTAGAAAAAACAAAAAAAACCAAAACAAAAAGCTTTATCCAGGACAAGTCTGAATGGCAGCTGATAGGGATCCTGGTGTTTGCTTAATGAGCAGAAAACCATGGGGGAGGAAAGAGAGATGTTCAGCTGCAGGAAAGCCGAATAGAAAATGAGACACTTCAGCCGATGAATATAAAAACATTGTTTTGGCATTTGAGAACAGAGGTTTTTTAGTTTTTTTAAGGTACAATGTATTTAAACCAACTTAGCAATTGAAATCAAGCTAGCTTAAAATATTTACATTGGGTTCGAGCAGTGTAAATGAAATTTCTCTTTACACAAAGGATCAATACAACCATTAGGAGAGTCCATAAAATAGAAAGAAAACACGTGTTCTAACAACCAGAAAAAATGTTTAAAGGTTGTAGATTAAAAGGTTGGGAGGTTAAAGGTTGTAGATTAGCCAAGCCAGTGATCGAACTGTAACATGGACTATAAACGTGCATTTTACCTCAGCAAGCGAAAGAAAACCGTCCTTCTTTTAAAAAAAAAAAAAAATGACAGAACCTGGACTAGAAGCGTTATTGCCTGATGTTTATCTTTTGTTCTCAAACCCGGAGTGTTTTATTGCAAAAACAATAGAATCAACCTTCTCCCTGTACCGTATGCTAATCCATCAATCACTGCCGTACCCATTCGCTGAACTCGATCACCTCATGCCCCTGTCTAGTCGTCTGGTGACCATCATCTGTCCCTTCACCCTTCATCAAGCATTTTGTAAAAACCATTAGATTAGCTTTCCGTTTATGTTCCGTGTAGGTAAACACTATCAAAGGTCAGGATGGAAAGATCGACAAGCTGGCGTTCACATGGTGACATTTGAGCTGTGAACTTGCCGCCGTCTTATTAAGTACACAGTCTCACAAAAGCAGGAAATGCATTCACTATCGCTTATTGGAATCATCGCGATATCTTGGTTCAAAAGGACAGGAAGCGTGGCTCCTCGAGGAAGTTCATCATGCTGGTCAGATGGGCGACTGCACATTTGCTGAAGGGTATGCGAGATGTTGGTTCCCCCTCCTGCTACATGCAATGGGCGTTGCCTGTATGCACTGTATATATAATGCATACCCCATTTTTCTACCATTTTACATTCCTATGATGGTAGCGTTTCTGTAACAAAAAAATAGACCTTATCATGAATTATAGCTTCACAACCTCTTGGCACATGGATGTTTGTTTCTCCAAATGTTCAGCTGAAATACTTTGCCATGCCTCATATAAACCAGTTGAATACTTTCTTGTGATACAAAACACTGGACAGTTTTCGGAGTACGTTCACGATGCACCACAGAGCGCCACAGTTGTGTTGAACAGCTGCTTCATGATATAGAAGTTAAATGATATAGACAATATAGATAGTTATATTTATTTACTTTTATGCCGCACTTGTATATTGTTGATATCTAGGGCAATTATGTGCAATAATAATAATTAGTGATGTGTGCAAAAACTTGAACTATTATTGTAGACTTTTCTGCCATTTGTTTTTCACTCCTGCCACACATTTCATTTCACTTGCTATGTACCTTAGCATGTATATTTATTTATAGATTTTTATTTTGATTTTTTTTACTATAATCTTTACTTAGATTTTTCACTGTGAGCATCTGCAACCAAACAATTTCCCTATTATCCCCTGTTTTGAACCCCGCGGCTTAAACAACGAAGCGGCTAATTTATGGAATTTTTCTGGGTTTTTCCCAGTTTCACATAACATAAGAGCAATGAGCTCATGAGAGACATAACATTAGACCAATGAAATTTCCGAATGAAAACGAAAAAACGCACCTCACCTGTGTTCTGAGTTGCACGGCTTCGAGCACGGTAATTTCTAAACGCACGACAATGCCAAAACAATAGTTGTGAAAGGAAGGAGGAAGACCGTAAACAATTACTTTCTTGGTAGGCTACTGTTTAGATACAAGCCGTTGTAACGCGTTGAGTCTGGGTTAAGGGTCTTCTCTGTTCTGGCACCAAGGTGGTGAAATGAACTTCCCCTAGATGTCCGTACAGCAGAGTCCCTGATTATCTTCAAGCGACGACTGAAGACCTACCTCTTCCTGAAATACCTAATTTAGCACTTTCCAAGTTTGTAGAATTCAAGTTATATTTATATTAAGTTTGTAATCTTGCGTACCAGTGTAGATTTATTCATTACTAAAAATTTTAAGCACTTTTGTACGTCGCTCTGGATAAGAGCGTCTGCTAAATGCCGCAAATGTAAATGGGAGAGCTCGCTAACTCCAGTTGCAACAGAAATCATATAAGCACAGACAGGTTTCCAAAACTCATGCTTTTTTATTTTTATTTTTTCTACGGGTCAGTGAAAGAAACTTAGAAATGAGCATCAGAAAATAATGACATATTCCTCGGTCTTGCACACATGCAGTAATACCGGAAAAATGAGGCGGCAGGCTATTCCCAAAATGCCGCTCTGCTCTTAAAAGGGCCACAATATATTTCACCCGTTACACTGTGTAACAGACACTGTCTTTCGTTAAAGCCTGTGTAAAGTTCATTAGTTTCAGTGTAGTATGTTTAGAATAAAAATCTTCGTAAAATTCAGTGGGTGCGGCTTATATATGTGTGCGCTTTATAGTCCGGAAATTACGGTAAGTAATTAGTGAATAACACTACCTCTTAATCATGGCAATGATGTGTTAAAATCAGGAAAAATGGGCAATCGTAAAGCAAGTTTGGCAAAGGCCAAAATTAGACGGCTAGCTGACTGGGTTAGAGCATCTCCAAAACTGTAGCTCTTTTGGTGTTCACGGTCTGCAATATTTATCAAAAGTGGTAACGCGAAGGAACAGCGGTGAACCTGCGACAGGATCATGGGCGGCCGAGGCTCATTGATGCACATGGGGATCAAAGGCTGGTCCGATCCAACAGACAGACTACTGTGGCTCAAATTGCTGTTAATGCTTGAAGGGTCAGGACTGTTTTGAGAACAAAAAGGGGGACCACAACAATATATTATATATAATGTATGCATGTATTCACCTCTTTTTCAAGCACAATGGTTATGAAACTGACAAATCAGCAATAAACCCACTGTGTAAACTCTAACCTTCAGGACACACATGCCCAGGTTTGCAAAGCTATAAAATGCTGGTGTATTTCCTAATTCTTATTCTTATCACTCTCATTAACTAACTTTTCTTGCTTGCTAGTGACAGGAGGTTCAGAATACTTTCTTACCCTTTAAGGTCACGCCCGACACGTGGCCTATAGCGTCGAATGTGTCCACTGGTAGAACTGTTGTTCCTGACCTTATTTAATTATGTACAGAGTGAATAGACAGGGAAGTTGCATAAAATAAAAAAATATACAAAAAGGCTGAATGTTTAAGGATTTGGTGTGTGTGTGTGGGGGTGCTTTTGTTGTTAATTACATATATGGAAAGTGAACTTGTAGGAGGTGGCAGCTTAGTGGTTACACCATTGGACTTTGGTTCTAAAGATTGTGAGTTTAAATCACACCAAGTTGCCACTTTTGGGGCCCCTAAACAAGGCCCTTAATTGTTCAGTTGTATGAATGAGATACATGTAAGAACATCTGCCAGAAGCTGTAAATGTAAACTTCTATGAATAACATTTTCATTGCATGGGTCAGTAATTATCATTCCAGTGGTGGACCAAATTTCCAGATTTTAGTCAGTCAAAGGTGCTTTCAATTGTAAAGCATCAGAAGCCAGTGGCATTTTTTTTTTTAACGTGGTCGATTGTCCTTCGTAATCTCTGTTACACATTGTACAGCTTTATAACCTTATTACATTGTGGGCTTCTTCTGTCATGCCAAATTTTGGAAACTGAACTTGTTTTTTTGTTTATTTTCTGAATTCTGCTCAAACTATTTCTCATTGTCTTGACTATGTGGGGAATTTTTTGAGTTGAAACCAAAGTTGTCTTCGAAATAAGGGAATGATTCAAAATAGACAAAAGGCAAACCAATACATGGATGCATGGTTTAAATATTGTACAAATTACGTTTGCATCAACAAGACGGACTCTCGAGGTCAAAGTAAAAGCCAAAATTTATAAATATAGAAACCGTGACCTGGGATTTGAACTCATGACCTTCTGATCCAAAGTCCGACACTTTAACCACTTCCCAAATCTTCAAACCAAAAGTTCAACACAAGGCAAATAATTAGCTCCAATTTGCTGTTATAACAGCCTCCGCTCTCTTGGGAAGCCTGCGGTGCAATCAAATCATCCCAAATTTGTTCAATAGGGTTGAGGTCAAAGCTCCTCAGCAAGCCATTCAAGATTTTCCACTTTATCCTATGTAAACCAGATCTTAAAGATGCTCCCTTTGTGTAGGTTTTGGGTCTTGTTGTATAAGTGATCGAGTGCTATTCAATTTCAAGTCATGACCTTTCGGGCCACTTAACAAATCTTCTACGCAAACTTCAGGGCAATGTCAAGGAAATCCAGGAGAATTAGAACCTACATGAACCTGGACCTACTTGACTTGATTCAATACAGTATATGGAAAATTCAGACGTACTCAAATGTGGTTTCATTTCATCTTAATGTTCATTTAACATTACAATCGGTTGTCAAGTCAAAACGGCAACTTAAGCCATGGCAAGTTGACAATTCAAATTTTATACATATTACCAAATTTTAATGAGTATTGCAGGATCCAAGCACATCCCCAAATCGACGAGAAAACCAACATGATGAATATCAAAAGCGATTCCTAAAGGCTCAATTTCTGCTGCTTGACTTTGCTCAGAAATTCAATTTGACTCGGGATCGTCCTCAGCAAAACCTTTGTGTTTTGTTTTTTACCTGAACCTAAAGAATTTTACCGTTAGGAAAATTCCTTCACACATGCTGTGCCTTTGACAGTGTAAAGGTAGAACCTTGGCTTCACTTGAATGAACATTGGATTGAATAGAAGCCCTTCTTAAAAACCCAATTCACATGCAAACATGTATTGATTTTAACGCTAGTAAAAAAAAAAAAAAGGTCCCCGTTCTTTTGATGGAGCATCATAATACCCATCAGTCCTTGGAGTCGCGCTCATAAGGCGAGTACTTGCATATAAATAGAGCTTTGACTTTTAGAATCACGGTTTGTCTTTTTGGAATACTTCAAAATTAATCTTTTATGCTTTGCCAAATTGCGGTCCTGGCATTTCGGGCATTTGTGTCTTCAAGCGATTAGGTGCAACAAGGGTGAATTTCAATAGCTGTTAGTGTAGGCTGCATAAATAAGACACTCAAGGATGGAAGGCACTTCAGTGTGATTCATTCATGACCACTGAATGGAAACAATAACAACTTCATACCCTTCATGCCTACACCTGAAGGTTGACTCCAGGTGGATCCCCATAAGGTCCTGGTTTTATATATAGTACTGTATATAGACGAAGGTTTGTGGACACCTGACCATAAGATTGTGCTTTTTGTACATCCCATACCACATTAAGTCATCATTTGCTGTTAGAATAACCTTTGCTGTTAGAATCTTGGTGTCACCCTAATGAGGATGGGTTTCCTGTTTTTATTTTCCCCCTGTGGTTCCTCTCAAGGTTTCTTCCTCATAACATCTCAGGAAGTTTTCCCTTGTCACAGTCACCCTAGGCTTGTTTATCAGGTGTAAATACACCAAAGTGTAAATATTTGGAAGTTGAAACCTGGTAAACGTTTCTTGAAATCCTGGTTAATAACTCTACTTAGCATGCTAACTTTTTGACGTTTCTCTCGCATACCCTTGCCACCAAGGAAAGTTTAATAACTTGTCTATTGCTCCTTGTTACCATATTTCTGATGTAGTAGTGTTCTATATACTGTAAGTAGTATTGTTACAGAAGCTTGAAGTCTGTTAGATCTTTTAGCTGCTAACTTCATGACCAGGGTCACAGGAGGATCTGTTTCTACCGGCTAATGTAAAAATGAGGTATGTAAATAATTAGAATAAACTTTTTGTAGATGCCCTTATATAGAAGGACTTACAAAAATGCTTTGCTGGTTCGATAGGACACAATCCGTCTAAAACCTTTTGAGAGAAAATAGATGTTAGTGCAAAAAGTGCTATTTAAATACTTCTGAAAGATTCCTTTAAATTTCCCTTAAAACCTCGGCTGTTCAGACTTCTATCAAGAACATAGTCTCGAAGCATGTCTTCCTTGTATCCTAGAAATTGTGGGACCAGTCAAGCAGTGTTTGTGGATTGGGTGGTGGGGGTTAGATTAATGCTCTGAGGTAGAGGAGTGGCATAATGGCGTTTTTTGGCATAATAGCTGAGCATCATACATTTCAATCTGATGCAGGCAGCTACAGGAAGCCAGAGGAGAGAGTGTAGCAATGCGTCGGTATGGGTGAACCTAGGGAAGTTGCCTTCAGGATCAGTTGCAGTGGTTCAAATGTCTTTCAGACCTGATAAAAGCAAGTTGGAGGAGTCTAGTCTGAGCAGCCAGCAGAACATTTTGGGAATAAATGATGGAAGAAAACTCCTGACTCAAACTCGCCACGACACCCGTGGCCTCATTTGCGTGATTTATTTTGTTTATTTATTTTTTTAAGTTGTTGGAAAACAAAAGGTTTTGAGCTCATGATAATTTGAATAGATATCAGTGTTTGACTCATTAATCATTCTATTAATAGATTGGTGTGCTAAGAGTAACGTTTGCGTTGATTGAGTCTTTTGACAAAAATGATAATAGGAACATTATAGCCATAATATATCAAAGTAATTTGGATACTTAAGTTTTAAGTGAATTCGAGGGAAAATATTTGTGTACCTTTTACTTAAGTGATACTTTGAGGAGAGCTCTTCTACTGGAGTAATATTTTACCAAGTGTACTGTATCTCTGTCAGGGAACCAACCCCAGCCATTAGGGTTGCTCAAGCCAGTGCCCTCTTAGTGCCGGTCCCAAACGGGCTCTGTTTCCACTGCACCTTCATCTCAAATATATAATATTAAATCTAATTTATTATAAAAAAAGGATTAGGTTGATAGCCTAAGAACGAAGGAACCTACTGTAGGATGCCTATTAAATTTCCGCCAGACCGGCAGCCAGCAAAATCTTGGTTCCATTCATTCTGATTATGGAGCTCCCTTAAATAAAAAATAATAATGAATAGAGCCCTTTGGCCACATAGTGATTGTAAAAATTGCAGGGGTATTTGTTTTTCATCATCAGATGAACCATAATAAATCACAGAAAAGCCAGGGGTCGTTTCTTCCTGCTAGGGCTTCATAATATTGCAAAGCAATTGCACTTCCACGACCAGATAATGTCGGAGATGTATAGAAAGTGCACAGTGATAGGCATGATCAAACAAAGCAAGCAAGCAATGGATTGTGACCTCGCACGCTCTTATACTTGAGCACATCAAACAGATGGATGAGGAAACACTGAGAGGATGCCTGAGTCAGAGGACAAAAGGTGATCGCCTCTTTGGTAAACAGTGCTGGTAAACAATGCTGAGGATTGTGCTGGGGTTTCAGCAAACTACAAATATTGTGCGCTTCTTGCATCATCCACCCCAAGCCGTGGCACTGTTTAGCAGGCCTACGAAGGAGGTTAAAAAAAATAAATTGGATGCTGAAAGGTAAAAAGGAGTGCAAGAAATGTTTAATTCATTCGTTGTCATTACTGAAGAATAAGACGTGAAAGCATTCCACCTATACTACACCCTTGTGTGTGTGGGAACTCCTGGTGAGATATTCTAAGAAGTTCTAGTAGTAAAGATGATGCGGTTTGATGCATACATTACATACAAATCAAATCTCTTCGAAACTCCTCGACAAATTGGTTCAGGTTTGGAAAGACCATGGTCCCTGGTGTTTATATGGAATTCGTTGAAGCGCCAACACCTATGTAATTACTATTGTTTCCCTGTATTGTACTTCCAGTGCTACTAAGTACTGTATAGCCAATTTGTTTTTAGCTAGCAACAGTCTGTACTCACTTTTGTGGCAACACAACACATGCATCAAGGCTGGCTGGCTCATCATCCATCATGCAAGCCTGAAAAGCCAACACACAGCCTAAACCTGGGTGGGATAAAAACCATGAAGTATTGTTGATAAATATGGTGTATCATTATTTAATAGCACATTATCTGTGTGAAGCTGCTTTGAGACAATGATCATTGTTAAAAGCGCAATAAAAAAAATGAATTGAATTAAATTGAATAGAAGACTTTAAACACAGTACAGTGATGAAAAGCTACAGTAAGACTTTGGTGTAAACATTTTAAAGATGGCCGGACGTCAGTCATTGACGATCTCAGTTGTAGTGGTTTCTTGCCCACAACAGTTATTTCTGTGAAAATACAACGTTGATGGTTCAGGCATACTGACCAAACTTTCTATGCCGAATAACAGGGATAGATGTATAACCATACCAGGAGAGTATGTTGAAAAATAAATGCAGTTTCCACTCCTTACAATTAGATCTTTCACTTTATAAACCCAAAAATCCCAATTTTGCCTGAGCGCCCCTTTGTTATTCAAGTCATCTACTTTGTTAGTGAATTTAACTCAACCTTTGGTACCCATATTTGCTCCATTCAATCGCTTATCAATGGGTCTGGTTCTATACGAACAAACAACTGTTTGGATCGAGGAGCCTGGAACCAAATTCAGTCGTTAGTCAGTATTCAAATTTGCAAGAATTGCTGGCTAAGATTTGTTGTAGACAAGCATAACATTCTTGTCTAACATAATTAAGAAAAGTGCTTGGAAGACAATGTTTTTTGTGGTTTGTTATGTCCAAGACACAATTCATGGTGGGTAAAATATCCCAATTGTGGAAGAATTTGCATGGGGAAAATGTCCACCGAAAATGATGACCTACAAATTACCAATTCCAAAATACATTGCCTGTGTGAGGACAATCCATGTAGCATGGTACACATTACAATGTAGAATATGGTACTTCCTCACTATTGATCCACCAGTGCTTACTGGGATTTAATCTTATTTCCTGCTTTACATAATGTCTCACAATTATTTTATTTTATGATTATTTTATAATTGAAAGGACAGAACTTTTCTTGGTGATTACATAGCATTTCTGCTCATTATAACGCCTTTTGGAAAAACAGTAAAAATAAACCGGTCACACAGCGGTAGTAAGGGAGGTACCCAAGTCTATTGCAGATCGCTAATTAAAAACAATTACCCTCTTGGACCACATACACACTTTTCATTATGCAGAGGTGTTGGTGTTCCAAGCCTTAGGAACCGTTCCAAGAAATAAAAAAACAGCACTTGATTTTTGTGTCGTCTTAAAGGAGCTGGAGGTTGTGATGGATATGAATAAGAAGAATCGAAGCATGTTTTTTTTTTTTTTTGTGCCAGCATGTGGGAATGGGGAGGGAAAGTATTGCAGAAATACATGGGGGCTACAAAAACAGAGGGGGCGATGAGAAGTGGGGAAAATGTGGCAAAGTGATTTCACGCTTTAGTGAGCAGGTACAAAACCTGCGAGAATGTTTGGCCATTGCTTCCAAGCCTCCAGTGTCTCCGTGCTACCACATATGAAGGTCAGGAGCAGCCTGGCATCACAAGTCCATGAGTATAAACAAAAAAAAAAGCAACTGATTTTTTACAATTTCTGGGAGGGAAAGGCTTCTTTGTCCATGACCTTGTGGATGAAATCCATTGTTGTTGACATCCTTGTGTATCTCACCCCAGCCCTAACCTAAATAATTGCACATTTCTCACACTTTTTCTCAAAACTATTTTCTCTCAGTGAGATGTAGACGGATAGTGTTCTTAGTCTGTGTCCTACCCAGGATTTTTATTTTACGAGGCACAAAAACATTTCAAGACTGGTTTTGTTTACAATAAAGTACTTTATTTATTTATGTTTAAACACTATTACCTTCTAAATAGTCCCCTTGCACAGCAATACATTGATCCCGGCGTTCCTGTCATTTTTGGAACATATCCTGGAAGTCTTTTTTCTTGAAGCGCATCAAGGACCACCTACGATTTGCACCGGATTTCCGCAACGGTGCCAAACCACCGAAATTAGAGCTGGATCTTTATCTTTGGTAAAAGTAGAAAGTGAGATCATGTATATTGTTCACCGCTGATCATCATGCACAAGTTGCCTAATGGTTTTCAGTGGTTGAGCTTGTCGAAGGTCTTCCTGCAGCAGTTTGTATTAAAAACATTTTATACCACCTCGTATATTTCTGCTTTTCAATAAGAAAGTCATAAGATGGCATTCGTTATATGCTTCAAGACATGATTTTGAATTGGTAATTATTAAAAAGGTTTTTCACAAAATCACCCTTAAATTCTTTAGAAACAGAACCTGCAAATATGAAGATAAAAAAACAAAAAACTTTATTAATTGCATTGTGCGAATCATTAAGCTTCATCTTCCATCACTATTCAGACAGAGGAAAATTCTGCAAAATCCATACTTTATCTCAGAAATGCGCCGTTCAAGAAAGCCAATGGTGAAGTCTTAACAAAAGCAGAGCTGCTCCAGCTTTCCGAATCCAGAATGAACTCTGGGTCTGGTGGGAATTCTCTTCCTTGTCTTTGTCTCTTTGGATCATCTAAAGGCTTGATGGCAAGTCATTTATTCAGAAATACAGTTGTGCCCCTGTAGTCTACCGGCTCTGAATTAAGCAGAAACTCATGTATTATTAAGCATTGAAACCCATAGATTATTGATTACAGTCTTGGCCACTTCTCCCTTCTGTCTCCACCGAGGTTCCGCTTCGGTAACTCCATGCAGATCACCGGGTGCGATTTCTCGAGCGCTTAAAACAAAAAGAGTTCTCGGTCCTCATAAATTCAAAAACCGCACCATTTTTCTCAGCCAACAATGCCCTTATCTCTCTCCGAGAGAGCTCGATTATCATCGTGCTCATCTCTCCACCGCAGAAGCAGTACTTTCGCCAAATGAGCCATTTGGGGGCTATAAGCGAAAAAGTTAAGTCTCTCGTTGGAGAGCAGGATGGAAAATGACTCATGCATTACCCTTTTAGCGTTTTAACCATAGAACACTGGAAGCTGGAATTTCCAGGCATACATTTAGCAGATTAATGGACAAAATTGCAATGGAAGACATTTATAGCTTTGTCCTGGGTTTGACGCAAAGAGGGGAAAGCAGATCCAGACTTTGTACAATGATAGAAATACGAATTTCATTTGGGATTCGATAAACACATTAATTATAATGTAGTCTACGTAGATGTTTTTTTTTTGTCAGTAACAAATAAAAAAAAAAGAAAAGAAGTTGTAGATGTAGATGTCTTTTAGGAAACTATTTGTAAAAATGGGTCTGATGAAATGAATAGTGCTTGGTAATTTGCTGAAAATAGGCAGAAGATATGGAAAGCTCTTAAATTATACAGTAGATTTCTTCTAGTTTACAAATTATGAGCATTGTGTCCTCTGGGTTAGACGGGATTGGACGAGACTTAGTTGTTTTTTGAGGTTCTGCAGTTTTGAAACTGTGCCACCAATTCTCAATGGGACTGAGATCTTGCACTTGACCTGTAGAACATTCACCTTTTTGTCTTGCATTGCCTGGGGACTAGTGTCTGGCTGTCTAGACTAAAGCAAGTCTTTATGTAATATTCCCCTGTAATTGTCTTCATCCAGCACCTATTTGTTTTCTATTTCCAAAAAGGGCGTTCGAGTCAATCTGGGACTTTTAATTGTACAGATAAAGACATGCATGCTAGCATGGCAGTTCTACACGCAGTAGTAAGTGGCTAGCATGTCCAATTACTGATAGGTGCCGCACATGCCGCAGGCCAATCCATAAACCATTAATCAAGATGGCAGACAACAGTGTTTAAACATGCTTTTAAGGTTCCAGTGACCACTGTTCCTGCCACTCTTCCCACTTCATCCAGGCCTGCCTCTGCATAGCGTCCTCATCGTTTGGAGGCCACTCTGTGCACCCGGGGATGGTTTCTCATCAACGCCTTGGGTGGTTCCATGAAATTCCGGAGTAAGAATGGGAGCTGTGAGGATGGATTTGAACTGTAGTTAATGTCAACAGTTTTCAACACTGAATAAGGCTTCTGATCACCATCATTGTACCCCGCAACATTGTTTATCTGCAAGAAATGGACATTCGGTGCAACCCAGATGAGGATGGGTCCCCCTTTTGAGTCTGGATCCTCTCAAGGTTTCTTTCCTATTCTATCTCTGGGAGTTTTTCCTTGCCACAGTCGCCACCGACTAGCTCATCAGGGACAAACTTGCACTTATAAAGAACATATTCATTTTAATCACCACATTATCTGTGTAAAGCTGCTTTGAGACAATGTTCATTTTTAAAATTGCTATACAAAAAATGAATTGAATTGTTATTGCATGGAACAGTGCGTGATGCTGAGGTTTCTTGTGAACGAAGGTGTAAAACCCACAGATATCTACAGAAGACTTCAAGCACAGTAGGGTGATAAGACGCTCAGCCACAATCAGACATTTGTATGGTGTCAACGTTGGCGCACCTCCATCGGTGGATATCCTTGTTGTAGTGGATCCCTGCCCACAAAAGATATTCAGATCTCACTTTGCATTTATTAACCAAGTACCAAGACAGCTTTCTGTTTTTGACTGGCACAGAAGAGTTGGAAAAAACAACAAAAAAAACTTCCTCTGAGTCCAGCAATTCAAGACTGATGAAGTCCCAGGCGTACTGACAAATCTTTCCATGTCAAATCTTAAAGTGTATAAATGTATGTTGAAAAAAAATTGCAGATTCCACTTACACTTTGTTCTGTTTTGTTGTATGAACTCAAAAGTCTCTGTTTGACTTGAACGCCCACTCGGATGTCACCACAGTGATGGTGTTAAAGAAGGTATAGCTCGCACCACCACACGATACTTACCCAATAGAGCAGGGGTGGCCAACCCGGCTTGCGAGCCGCATGCGGCTCTTTGGCTGGTTTCATGCGGCTCTCACGTTCATATCGATTTTTGTGTGTTTGATTTTTAATGTGCGTGTTCGCTTTGCTTACGTTTAATACGGTATTTTTAAGACTTAAATGAGCTCGCCCCTATTGGGAAAGTTTGCGGTATATCAGACCTTGGCATGAGGCCAATCATAAATTACAGGGATGCACCGAGAATTTTCGGAAATACCTAAATCACCGAAACAACACGGCAGAAACACAATTGTAATGACGCAATAAAAAAGCGCAGCCAGCACACGGTTATCTGGATAAGAGCAACATGTCTGCGGTGTGCGGAGAGCGATTTGCAAAACATGCAATGCTGAAATTTCAAGAGTGGGTGTATCTGCAAAGAGTTTCTCCAAGTCGGGGTTTAATTTATCACCTGAAATCCAAACATCCCGATTGCCTTCTAAATATGAGAAGAACGCGGCGCAGAAAAGTAGTCAATCCGAGCATTCGCACTCCGTCTGTAGTGGACGTTTTTGAAAAGACAGGAAAGTTTTCCAGTGATGGTGCCGAGGCAAAAGGCAGAACACAAAAAATGATGGATTTCATTGCCTTTTGAATTGAATTTTCATTTCGGTGCATCCCTAAAATATTATCGTTGGTGTGGCCCTCTGACACAATTCAGGTTTCTCATGTGGCCCCTTGTAAAAATTAATTGCCCACCCCTGCGGTATATTCATTTCACGCACATGCGCATTTGACGAAAATACCGTATTGAACTCAAGTGAACACGCACATTAAAAAAACAAAAAAAACAAAGTCCTTGTTTTCTACACTGAAACACGTGAAATCAAAGCATTGATCTGTTCTGACTGACACCCATGTGAAAGAATTGCTTCGAGTGGCAACAACGGAATACGAGGCAGATTTGAAGGGGATTGTTCAAGGCAAGGATGCCAAAAGTCCCACTAAGTAACATGCATAGTAAAAGAAAAACGCTATTGTAAATTATTATATTTTTGTTTGTGGACTTGGTTGAACTGAGAGTTTGTGTGTGAGACAGTGCACACAATGTTCATTGTTGAAAATGACTGTCCTGTGGTCTTACAACTGTGGGAGTCAATTTCTGTCATTATGTTGGTGTGTGACATTTACAATAAATCTGGCTGAGCAGAGGTGTGTGTGTGTGTGTGTGTGTGTGTGTGTGTGTGTGTGTGTGTGTGTGTGTAAGAGGAAGGGATGGGTGATGTTCACGTGTGCCCATGTGTATGATGTGGCTCTTTGCGGTAACACAGTCAAAAATGTGGCTCTCGGTCTCTGACTGGTTGGCCACCCCTGCAATAGAGGATATCGATCTTGCTATAATCACACCACATGGCTTTTCATGAGCAAAGTCTCTTTCTAGTCACTCTGCCATACAGTCCTCCATTATGCTGCCCGTCAGCTGCACTCTCATTTCACTCTCAATCGCTGTACTCTGTAGCTCCTTGAAAGTGGAGTGGCTTCTTTTACCAGTGTCTGTTCGGTTTTGATTGACGGCTTAGTGCTGGGGTGGTCGGATGCTGCTTCTAGTTCCTGACTATCGATCCAGCAGTGCTTACTGGGATGTCCAACCCCTTTTATATTCTATAATCGTATCATTAACCTTCTTGGAATTCTCTTTAGTACTGTATGCTCCTTAGTCTTCATTTCCACTCGATTCTGTCAGACTTTCATTTTGACTTTCCTGTGAGAGCAATGAAATAAGTAAGTCCTAAGAGGCCATGCATTCAAATATGATTTCCTCATTGTTTCCTCACCATCAGTAATTTTTCAGTGTATTTTCTGTGTATGCATAAGAGCATGTTCTAGAGGCAGCATCATGGATGACCGCATTCGCTATTACTTTGATCAGGAACTCAATCAAACACTAATTGCTCCGTGTCTGTCAGTGATTGACAACTTACACATCAGTGTCTGACACTAGCGATGAGTCATTTGTTGTTTAATGCGACTCAGAAGAACGATTCGTCTCAGAGTGATTTTCTACTGGACGTGCCAGAGTAACAGAATATACCTTCACAGAATCTCAATATTTAAATTCCTGCCACCAAGATGCTCCTGTGTCAGTCACAGCTCAAGGAGATGAAACTCAGATTGATTAAAAACATGTGCCAAATCAAACGTGCGGAGGATCCGCTGTGGCGACCCCTAACGGGAGAAGCCGAAAGAAAGTTTATTAGCATACTAAGCCGTATATTAACGTATTGGAAGAAAAACGGTCGTTCTATGTAAAATCGGACACCCGTACCCACGTATACTCGAAATGGAATGATCCTTGTTTCATAACACTTCTGCGAATAGTGTGAGATTCGTTGTCGAATTAGGCTCCTCCTATTAAAGCATTGAATCTTTTGTTAGTGGGCACCCCTAGTAAACTGATATATAAGAAGTAAAAACCTTGTTCCTTGTACATATCAATCTATTTCTAGTAACATGATAAAAACCTGGCTGTGGAGAAATCACCTGACGTCCGTAGCCGTCGCTATACGGTATACTGCGCACTTATGACTTCATCCGATGAATGACGTAATCCATAGGCCACGATTTTCCAGGCGGAAATGAAACATTCATAACCACAGCAGGCTCTCGTGTGTAATTAAGGAGGCTTTCGTTTATTGCTGACAAACTACAACGTGTGTAATTAACTTGGAGTTATTGGGCCACAGCTCGAAGAGCAAGCCTATCCGTTATGATGTTTCTATCTCTTTTTGTTTTTTTCCCCTCTTTGCTTTTTTACTTACATTTGCACAATTAAAAGAACGGAACCGAACCTGACACTGGTAGAAAGCTGGCGTTCTCCATCTGCTTCGTTTCGCTGAAATGACTCCATCTAAAAGCTCTCTCAATAGGAGACCAAATAATTTAAAAAGAAGTTTATTAACAGCAGACTTTTGCTGTTTTCGGTAGTATAACTTCCCATAGAGACATATTATCTCAGATGATGATGATGACTGTTTATAAAACCTCCCACTGGTGCTCGATTGGATTGCATTACGTTGACTGTGAAGCTCGTAGCATATGATTTACATCATTTTTTATTCTCATCAAAACCTGAAAAGCATCCAACATGCTCTCTGAATGATGGGAGGGGGGTGTTTGGGGAGGTCAGGATCATCCTGGAAGAGACTGAAGCCATCAGGTTAGAAACAAATTTGTATTGATTGCTAGTGAAGCTTATGAACAGTTTTTTTAGAAGGAGGAAAGACATTTCAAAACAGAGCCGTAAGATAAAATAATGAAAGAAAAAAAAAAAGAAAAAACGCCCAAACAGGGTTTCAAATTTGACTTTTTTTTTTAAGAGCAGTAAGAATGAAATTCAGAAACACATCATGTTAGCCTAAACCAAGCCCTAAATTCAACTATTGCTAAACTTGCGCTTTTCCATAGTAAAATAACCAAAATAAAGTCCATTTTTACGTGTGGTACTACAACAACAAGAGACTCGTGCTAAACAAATTTTCGTAAAAAAAAAAAGTTAATTATATTTGGACCAGCGAAAGAAAGAACTGCAACACCGTGGAAAGCGCACAAAAACATTCTAAAGCGATAATGGGAGCATTTCGAGGTGCATCAGAGGCAGCGTTACATGGACATGGACCCGTTTACAATTATTTAAGACTTAGAATAGCGATTTCAAGACTTTTCATGCCCTGAAATGACTTTTTAAGACCCTACAGAAACCCTGCTAACCAAAAACAGATTCATTCCGCTCCATTTCATTTCGAATACCTCTGGTTGGAGAGCTTCTTTTTTTTTTTCCACATTCTCCAGTTCTCAACATTTGTAAAGTAAGAAGTACAAAAAATAAATAAAAATTACGCATTTCCCGGGAGCTCGTTTTCACCAATTTGTCTCCAATTAACCCGGCTGGGGTTCAGACGTTGCTTCATTGTGTGCCATTCTGGGGCCACGTTTGAATGCTTTTGCAATATCTGTTTGTATTTACTTAATGGGTGGGCTCAAAAGGGTCCAGCGCTCAGTAATCCTTTGCTTTCAATTACCGCTCACAGCTTGGTTCTGTCTCTGGAATAGGAGAAGAGGTTATTCTCAAAGTGCCACCCCCCCCAGCTACCCCTTCCACCCTCTTTAACCAGGGAATGCTGTTTCTGCATTTGAAACTGCTGTTCATGCTGAGCTGTTGGTTCCTCTTCGCATTAGTGTCATTCTCCATGAATTCTGCTTTTTTTTTTGTGGAAGTGTTTATTTGACGGGAGTTTCCTACTTGTGGTACCGCTATTCACAGTGATATGGATCTAATTTACTAATGTATGGGTAAAGGAGCCTTGGATCCATATAGTCTTACTCAGCAGTTTTGTTTTTCAACCTTAGGTGAAAAGTCGTCGTCTTCTTGTTTCGGCTTCTCCCATTAGGGGTCGCCACAGCGGATCATCCATCTCCATACCCCCCTGTCCTGTACATTTGCATCTTTCAAACCAACTACCTACATGTCTTCCTTCACCACATCCATAAACCTCCTCCTTAGCCTTTCTTTTTTTCCTCCTTTCTGGTGGTTCCATTTCTTGCTGGTTGAGAATCACCTTTTTTTTTTTTTGGTTCATGAAACATAACCTGTAAGATCTTTTGCTTTTAGTAACATTATATGTTCAAAAACTAGCTAAACTCTAAAGCTTGCTCATTTTTTGTTCACAATTTCACCCAAGTTTGAAGTGTCTATCAAATTTCCAGATGACAATGAGGGAGGCCAAGCAGGCCAAAGATTGTTTTGGTGGTCAGTTCCATCTTATCACATCTAGTATATAGCCTACCTAGCATGCCCATCGCCCAAAGCAAAGCGGTTAGATTGAAATATCAAGGGCTCCTTTTCGCCCTACTTCCTCCAGGTTGTTCTCTTTTGCAGTGCGAGAACTAGAACACTACAAAAGAAACCCACTCTTGTCTTGTTCAGGTTGGGACTTTTATACCCTCTAAGTCAGGCAATCCTCTTAGCATCTGTTTGCCTCATTTATCTCTGTCAGGTTTCCTGTCATATGTAAAAAGATGAATCAAGCTTCTATTTCCCCCCTCGCCACGTCAGTAGTCAAAGCAGCAAGGAGCCTAGCAGTAATTAGCTTTTCCACCTTTTAAAATACAACCACCCATTGAAATGCTGTCATGCCTGTTGGAAAGGAAACGAGAAAAATGGAAGTTAGAGTTTTTTTTAAAAGATGGACGCCTCTCCAGCATAAAAAAAGGCCAAGCTATTAGAAGGTAAGATATTGTGTTGAAATAGCTAGTTCCTTTTAGCTGTGTGCACCATACGCTGAACATTTACAGAGTTTGAAGACTGTGCTAAAGTGTCATGTCAGCAATCTGCAAATACTCGTCAAACGACATACTAATGATACAATACGCAGTACAGGCTTCATGCCAGCTGACAGCCACTCTAAAGACATCGATACTCATTTCCAACCAATAGTTATGTTAGCAAGAATCCTTGAAAGAACAACCATTAAAATGATTTCAATGTACTACTCTTCTGGCCTCCTGTTGGAAAAAGGTTTCCAATGTACGTGTAAAGAATCCAATCTTTTTCCAACCACTAGACTGCAAACAAGCAGACATGAGGGAGTTGCCATGCACCAACACAATTACCCTGCATGAAGGGGCATCAATACTGAAGTAAGCCCCCTTCTCATCACAGCATCATAGACCTTGTGTCAATTATGGAGGCCATAACCAAATCGCAATTACCCACTACCCTTTGTGCCCTCAGACGTTTGATCCTCACACTGAATATTGTCCTATAAACACTTGAGCAGAAGTAGAGTGAATGCTAGAGGACAGCACTGGCCACTCATAAATATTTGATAATGCCATATGGTTTTGTCAGTGCCAACCCCCAACCACCCACCCATCCCATTCCTCCAGTATTAGTGTTCTCTAGGACATGTTTGGCAAGCTTTGGATCTTCTTCAAAAACAAACTTCCGTCATGCTGAGCAAGTCTCGCAAAGCCAAAATATCGGCTATCAAAAGAAACCAGAAATTGAATTCCACATGAACAGAGTGTCCTCCTTAAGATAGGATATCAGTAGAGATAGTTGTCATGACGATTTTGCCAATTTATACAGGGATTTCATTTCGGATTTTTTAGCTCAATCGCCGCACCTCTTATATAACTAGCTTCAAACCTTTAGACAACCCGCCAGGAAGAAATATAAAAAAATCTTTTGATATAAGATACAATCTATGGTATTAAAAAAAAAATAAAAACTCAGCCAGACAGGAGTTCCAGGATCGGTACTAGGACCAATTTAAAATAAACGTTCAAAGAGAAATGGCATTGGTTAAAAAGTACAACATAATTTTAGGATATTTAGCGATCATAAAAAAACAGTCAATTCTTTTATTGTTCTGTCAAGTCCGATTGTAAATCGGGAACTTCATCTATTGCAGACAGTAGTGTAGATGGGGTTTTATTGAAGGTGTATACAAATCAGTACGGGTAGTTTCTGATTTCCAAAGGAAATGTGTTCTGATGACCCCCATAGTAACTTTAAAAGTCGAGACATGGCCTAGCCTACCCAAGAAGGGTGATCGGTATGAGGAATATATTGTAAATATTAATGATTTAACAAATTACAGTACATAATTGAGCAAAACAGTGCAATTTACAGTACCGTACTGTAAAAACTATACAGTATAAATGTATATGCTGTATCGCTATTGACATCGTAAGATCGAAAAGTCGAACCATCTTGAATTTCTTGTATACCCTGCTTGGCTATTTTGGCTTAAGTATCGTTGCCTTCAGCATGTTTATTACCACGGATTGATTTACGGTATGCAGACTATTAGCACTAAAACCTCTATAAATGTCCTTTTCAGTTGAACAAGTTATTATATGATTATAGTTTTTGACACTGATACAGAAAATAGACCGCAATCCACTTGTAGAGTGTAGTGAAATTTTTTTAGGAACCTGGTTGCAATGATGAGCAGGACGGGTCAGGTCAGACGGGCTAGCTCGGACCTGGGGTGATACTTCAGTTGCGATTATAACAGCTAGTGCTGTTTCTCATACAAACACCAAACAGTGCGAGGAAATAAGAATAGAGGTACTTTATGTGTAAGGCATATATAAACCAGATAAACAAAAAGACCTGATTTTTCAAGCCATTTGTGATTCTTCGCCAAACTGATTCCCCAAATTTCAGAAATAACTTAATTGTATTGGACGTCTGTGGCGTGAAATTCTCCCCTTCATTTAGAACAAGGCGATCGAAAGCCAAATTATATTAAAATATGGTTTACATGGTTCGCAGTGGAATATCGTGAGTGGAATAAAGCTCTGACCTCAACCCTAAGAACACCTTTGGGATGAATTAAAATGCTGACTGCAACCCAGGCCTCCTCGCCTCACCAACTTCAGCATCTGACTGTACTTACACCCTTGTGGCTGAGTACATCTCCACAAACACACTCCAAAATCTTGTGGAGCACCTACCCAGATGAACGAAGATTATTATAACAGCAATATAGAGATGGGGAATGAGACGTTCAAAAATCAAATATGAATAGTCAGGTGTCAAATGTACATGAGCTGTAATGGCAATACATATACAGCTAATTAACATATGCACACGAGATTAAAATTTTTCTTGAAAATCCAGGCAGGACATTGGTCTCTAAAAAGAAGCTAAACATGATTGCATGGCCTAGACAGTCTTGAGTAATTGTCTGGTTGTTTTTTCTGATGTCCATCTTCTACCACATTTAGTTTCCTGGCTGATTAGATCAAGATAAATTCCTATTTATTATGTCCTTGTACATCGCTCCATTCATGATTCCTTTGATGAGATGTAATAGACGAGCAAAATTTCCAAAGAAGCAGACTTGATGAGCTCAATCACTGACAATGAGTTATAGTCCGGTTTCATCTTTTGTTCTAACAAAACTCGGAAAGCAGTTTTATTATTTTAATTTTTTTGCATGGGTTCATTTTATTGCTTATTATTTGCAGCATAACCATCCCTGCTGCTTTCAGGCCATCCTGCAATTCATTTCAAGTGACTGCTAGCAGCCTGTTATATATGGCAGAGATATTTATAATGGTACCTGGTGCAATTAGCCTGTAATTATTCATTATTTACAGTATTTGCAACAACTATAACAGCTTATTCACCTTTTTTACTGCTCTCACCTTTAAATTGATTTTGTTGTACCCGTTTTAACAGCTGCGGCAAATTTTTACCACCTTTTATATGTATTCGCTTTTATATGTATTTTTTTTATGAAAAACCATCTCAATAAATGATGTCGTCTTATATTCGATCTCTGAACTAAACTTTCTTTCGGCTTCTCCCATTAGGGGTCGCCACAGCGGACCATCCGCATGTTTGATTTGGCACGTTTTTACGCTGGATGCCCTTCCTAACGCAACCCTCCCCATTTATCCGGGCTTGGGACCGGCACTACGGCTTGTGCAACCCTAATGGCTGGGGATGGTTCCCTGACCGGGGATCGAACCCGGGCCGCAGCGGTGAGAGCCCAGCATCCTAACCACTAGACCACCAGGGAACCTCGATCTCTGAACTATTGTCAATATTACCGTACACCCGCGAAAATAGGTCGTGGTGATAAATACTTATTTGTCTGTTTAACAACTGTCAATCAGCCAAGAAATGCGGCATAATGGAATTAGGAGTCAGGAGATTGCGAGTCTAAGAAGAAAGTCTTAGAAATGCTAATACCGTACCACGGTCCTAAAAGCGAAAGTCCGGTCGTCTTATATTCGAGACAATACGGTCAAATATAAGCATTAAATACAAAGTTATGAATTTCCAATCACCAGAGTCTGCATTTTTATAGATTGGAAGTAAATAACATCATATATCACCCGGAATGCTTTCCAGTGTTTTAATACTACTACTTTTCCCATAGAAACCAACACAAAGAAATATAAGGAAGTGACCTCACATTCACCTCTATCAAACCTTCCAAAAGACCCAAGCAAAGAGTGATAGAAAAATAACTCCTGAATTCAGGCCAGTGATGGGGTTTAGCTATCAAATTGAGATCTTTGGCTTCACCTACCCTTCTACAAGTTGTGTCCGAGAGTCATTCGGCCATTTAAAATAGTTCACAGGTGATTTAGTCCAGACTGTATAGAATATCAACTTCTTATCAAGCCTCACAGAGCTAGACTGATGGTCTCTGTTGCCTTGGCATCAGACAGTACCTCATTCCTTCCTTTTTCCATTCATCTATTTAGTAAATTCAGCCAGTTTTGATTGCTGATTATTAAATTAGTGAAGCTCTTGGTCTTGTTTACTTTGCTTTTCCTTATCATGAGACACAAGTGTGGTGAAAGCAGCACATCTAAAAAAAACTATGCCTGAAAATTCTTTTTGCCGTAGAAAACCTTTACTGAGCAAATGACTGGTTGAAATGGGCAGAAAAATTTGCATTTTTGCCTCCAAAAGTGGGGGTTTAGGTTATAAACCTAAAGATCACAGCAAGACTGATGTTTTCTATCAGTAATTAATTTAAATGACATCCATCACAGCCCTGAGGGGGCATCACAGGGGCCAGTTCACGGATCTGGCCAGTTAATTAAACTTTATTACAGCCGACTATGAAATACATCATCCGGAACAGTGCCGAACTGAAGAATGGGGTGTAGGCAAAAAGGCAGTGGAAGAATTGGCTGCAGGATAACACCGTAGTCTGGCATAGCCTTTGTTTAGCCTGCACGTGTCGGAGCTCTCGGCCAACTCCGAGTGTGTTTCCTGATACGGGGGCTCACAGCAGCTTTTTCTTGCCAACAGATGAAACAATCGTGGCGTTGAAATCGGATCCAAACCTTCACAGGGCCTGTGTTTCATTCAGTGATGTTACGTGTTGGGCTCAGAACAAGAGATCCAAGCCTAGGTAATTAAAATTTTATACACCTGGCTCAGGTATGCAAATCTAGATGGAGAGAATAAAATATCAATGTGAAGAGGCAAAATAATAAGAGTAGCTCTGGTGGAGATACGGGAAAGAAAACCTTGAGTTTTCATCTGCATGTAATACTGTATGTCTGATTCAAAGTTATTGATATCATTAAGTCTCTATCATTGGAGTTCATGATGTAATAAAAGAGCAGTGTGTCTTGGAAGACATTTAAGAACCTGGACAATAGTTATGGATGTCTGACATGGCTATGAATTAAAAGTGGGTTCTGGCTCCACATGTCAGATATTGATTTCTAGGGTTTTTGTGATGAAACTGGATCCAATCGATTTATACAGCAACCAGAGGGAATAGGTTCAGCAAACATATCCATCCGAATATTTTTGAGGAAAATCCACCAAAAAAACCCCAAAAAAGCATGATTTAGCTGCGAAGAGATTAGCATAGATCATACGGGTCAACATGTGAATAATATATGCAACAAACTGAGCATAGTAGCTTGAATCTCATTGGTTTCTGACCTTATGGATGCCTGGTATAATGAATAATATTGATGTGTGATTAGAGGTGAGAGTTGTTAAATGTTGTTTATGGATGTTGCCCAAATAATGAATACAAATTATATATAAATGAGAAAAATAATATATATAAAAATGAGAAAATTATGGAAAAAGATTTTTAATTAATATAAAAAAAATTAGAAAAATAATATATATAAAAATGAGATTATTATGAAAAAAATAATAAATTAATTAATAAAAAAAAAAAAAAAAATATATATATATATATATATATATATATATATATATATATATAATTATAATTATAATTTTTTTCCATAATAGTTTTCTCATTTTTATATTTTATCAATACAGTATAGAATTACATTTTCAGATCATTGGTGAATGTTACCTGAATTTTCAAACCACATGAGGTTCTTCCCCAAACATCAACATTTAAAGGCACACAATTATATAACATATCTTTGGATGTGGTACCATTAGCTGTTCATTTTACTTGAACTTGGAGACCCAAACCTGTTCCAACAAGACAATAACCTTGTGCCCAAGCGAGCTCCATGAAGCTATAGGTCCGAGATCTTGAGTGGCCAGCTATAGAGCTCTAACCCTATTGAACAACATGCATTGAAATGCTGACTGCACCCCAGGCCTCGTGACCCTACATCAATATTTGACTTTACTAACGCCTTGATGGTTGAATGAGCACAAATCTCCACAAGTGCAATCCAGAATTGAGGGGAACGTCAATTGAGTGAAGGAAGAGCTATTCTAAAGCATGCAAAAGACAATCAATGAAGTTGTCTGTAACCTGTCTTGTAATAAACTGTGATCTGGGCTGTGCCTGAGGTCAACGTTTCAATGAAAGGAAGAGATATTTTCTTTAAAATCGGCCCCCGCTCCTCTGGCAACCTCCAGGTTCTCCAGATCACACATCCAACCTTGTACATTGGGTGCCATGTTTGTTTTGGAAATAACACAACATTTCCTGAGGTGAGAAATGAAATACAGATTTGCTGAACCAAACCTTGTCTTTAAAATATTTATTACAGAAATACTGCACTTGTTCCCAAGATGAAATGGTTCAAAGGTCTGCCCTTCACTAGAATTTCTTTAACACTGTATTGAAAGCATTAAACGGATCTTAGGAAGAAGTTTCCATATAGAGCGTCATTTCCTCCTCAAAGCGGATGATGAGGCAACGTCTGAAACTGCAAAAGAGATTCTCTTTAATCGTGGGATGCTTCCCATCTCTGTTTGCCCAATATCATTGTCTTGGAGTCATAAAAATATAGAATAGCTAATGCTAGCTATACTAGCTCTTTTTCTGATCTCAACCTTGAACCTGTCTAATCCATGAACCTCTTTTTTTTTTTATGCTATCCCAAAAGGGCTCTATCTCAGCAGAACTGGAGCGATCTGTAATGCTCTTAAATCCTTCCATTACAATTTAATCACATCGGTGACAAAAGGTCACACTGAGAGTAGATAGAAAGTGTGCAATCGGACGAGCAAAATGAGATTTAATCTGCAATTTCGAACTTCCAAGGTCGGATTCTCGCCCCTAGTTACCTTCGTTGTTACCTTAAGCATGGCGAACGAATATTAAAACGCCATCGCAGACCACGGGCTCCGTTCATGCAGCAATCTGGTGTATGTCTTGAATCCCATTTCAACATAGATTCTGATTATTTCTTATAGTTGTTAGTCTGAATGTTAGTTTCATTCAGAGAACATACATTCTTCATCGTCCATCAGAAGTTTGGAGCGAGTTTCTGATACCAAAAACTACATTTGATCAGTAAAACTGGTTCCCAAACCCTTGATTTTTTTCATATGTGCTTTTTGAACATTAATGAGATATTGTGGAGATTTGTGCTTATTCAGCTACAAGGGTGTAAGTAAAGTCAGGTGGGCTTACATATGTAGGTGAGGTGAGGAGGCCTGAAGTGCTGTCAGTGTTCCAATTTTATCCCAAAGGTGTTCAGTAGTGTTTCAGATCTATAGCAGGAGATCTTTCACTCCTTCCCATGTAAACCATATCTTCATGGAGCTTGTGGTGCACTGGGTCATCGTCATGCTGGAACTGATTTGTGTCTCCTAGTTCACGTGTGAAATCTCCAACTAGTGAAGAACACCTTCGGCAAGTTTTACAAGAGGCAAAGCAAAGAATTACAAACTAAAGGGGGATTTTTTTAATAGTAAATTTATGTATTATTGTTTGTCGATGAATTTATACAATTAATCATATAATAATTATTTATTCTAAACAAAATAAAGTTGCACTAAATATATTGAAAAAAATAATCATTTCTTTTTTTTATAAAAAAAATGTCCCCATGTATCTTTTCCAAAACTTGTAATTTATATGCTTTATTTGAATAAAATATAAGTTAAGAAAGTTCATATTCAGCATTCATGCCCCAGTTCTTGTGCAAAAAAAAAGCAATTTCTTGCATGTTTGTTTGCATTTACAGTCCCGTTATCACCACCTGCCACACCATTTAGAAGGTTCCATAGATTCCAGCTCTTCTGTGGGTTCTCCATCTGTCCTCAACATAAGCCAGCTTACCTGGCCAAAACTACAGAAGAGCCTCCAGGATTTGAATTTGGCCTCCATCCTAGGGAGTCCTAGGGAAATCTCATCCGTCGCACATTATTGCAAGCGACTGAGCTCCGTGCACAATGGACTCGAAGCTGACCTTGCATTACTGCCGTGTCTCACACGCCCGGTTGTATTTTAAACACTCTAAATTGAGTACAGAGTCATAAGAGCAACTTCATGTTTTAATTCTGAAGAGCAACGAGATGCTGCCTTGTCAGGGTGAATGTCAGGATGAAGTGGTTTATTATTCATGGACTGTGCTGTAGTGAAATGTGTACGCTTCATTCTGTTGCATTTATTCAAAATTGAACAGACGTTGAGGTAAATAAGGGTCTATGAATTTTATTTTTGAAACCATATAAATATATAATACATGTAGGAGACTCAGACGCTCATGTTTCTTTGAACGTAAGTGACCTCCAGACTTCAAACCCTCCAAGAACCGTAAGCAAAAAAAAAAAAAAAAATGAAATAAAGCTAGATTTCATGCTGAACTTAGAGTAACTGCACAGAGTGGCTGCAAACCCCATCTGTAACATTGATTAAGATCTCCATCATCTCTGCACATGTGGATCTTGATATTGTTGGCCCATTTTGCTTCTGAAAATGAAGAAACCTTGTGAGGAACTTGCCCTATGTATGGGCTTTGACTTGGACATTCTAACACGCATTACAATCTTGGTTTTTGCACCACTCAATATTGCTTGCTTGTTGGAAGGTAACCTTTTAACCTAGTCTCAAGTCCATTGCAGACTTCAACAGCTTTCTAATAAAATTGCCTTGTATCATGTTGTATTCATTTTTGCCTTAATCCTGTTAGGTCCTCATCCTTGCTGCTGAAAAATACACCCAAAACCCACAAGGCTACAACTTCAATGCTTTACTGTCTGAGTGGTCTTCTATTCCACATTTACATTTATGCCATTTTGCAGAGGCTTCAATCCAGAGTTTCTTACATTTATCTAATTCATATAGCTGAGCAGCTATGGAGTAAAGGGCCTTGCTCAGGGGCTCAAGAGTGGCTGGTTGGATTTAAACTTGAGGACCAATTCTATAATTTCAATGCCTTAAACAATAAACCACCACCGCGATTAAAATAACCGGCAACATTGCACTTACGTTCACCGCAGCCCATTTATCCAGAGCGACTCAGATCAATCTCCTTCATACAACTGAGCAGCTTCGGAGTTAAAGACCTTGCTTAAGGGCCCAACTTGGTGAAGCTGCGGTTTGAACCCACGACCTTCAGATTTAACCACCTCCCCATGTTGCCTCATTTGTCAATGTAATTTGATTAAATGTATTCAAATAAGTCTTGCATTCTGTAAGTATTATTATCTCCAGTAATTCTAGGTCAGATGTCTCATTGAGATTTCTCAATAATACAATGTTAGTGGAAAACTATACTTGTGCTTTTCACGAAGCGGTGAAAATTGCTCTACGTCATTGTTAGCCTCAGTCACACATACCCCGGGACGTCAGAGCAGGAGAGGATATTAACCTCGTACGGAAATAACAGCAGCGCAAACCATCCAAAATAGTGTCTCTGTGTGGATTCTGAAACGCAAAGTATTGCATCCGAACGGATTGCGAATAAACTATTATAGTTTTCTTCTGTTGCTGTTTATTTGCCCATTAAAGCTACGCCGAAGCTACATTACAAGTGAGGGTGGATTTCCTTTATATTCTCCCTATTTTTAAACCTTGTCATTGTTGCAACACAATTCTCTTTAATTTTAATAACCTGAGCAATTTAGGGGAAAGCATTTTTCGAAACATCCTTGTTCAGGCCCGGTAAAAAAAAAAAGAAATGTCGGCAAAAATGTAAGCACTTCTGACAAGCGCTGGTGAAAATTTAATTTTATCCCGCCCCTTTTCCTCCTCTCATGCGCTTAAGAATTCCCTGTGTTGGTTCGTGAGTAAAAAAAAAACTATTTCTGACCCCAGACATGAGCGACAGTAAAGCAATTAATAGGAATCTGCGTGGGTGATGCAAGCTGACAAGGCCAGTCTGGGAAGTTGTGCAGATGTGAAGGCGAGGGCTTTGGGGTGGTCAGATTCAGTCATTCAGACGAGCTCTTTAGAATAGGAATGACGCAGGTGTGTGGCGCTTGTTAAAGAAGTTTTTTTGAATGTAGCAGGACAAGTCGGGGGAGTTCAAGCGCCATGACATCATGTCATTCCTGATAAGCTTGAAGATGAAATCGCAGCCCGTCTCATCCCTTAGTCCTGCTCAAGTCGTCTGAGGACAGCCACGGGCTTAAAGTCCGACTTGCAGTGTGCTGCTTGAGTTCTCTAATTAGGCTCACTTAGTGGAGCACAGCCATGTTCACGGCAGTCTTTCACAGCGGGTACAGCAATCTCAGAGAAAATGACTGTAATAAATCAAACCATATAATCAAACTATGTGTAGAAGACTAGTACTCTATCTATCTATCTATCTATCTATCTATCTATCTATCTATCTATCTATCTATCTATCTATCTATCTATCTATCTATCTATCTATCTATCTATCTTTACATATAACTATCTCTCTCTCTCTTTCTGTCTCTCGCTCTCTACTTTGACCAATCAAATCTATAAATGTCCTACGTAATCTCCATTGAAAAGTCTTCAATTTTTTTGCCTTTAGCTTTGTGGTTTGACTTTGGACAAGAACCACATATGGCAGGAAAAGTCAGGAACTGCGTAAATACGTTGTCTATATAGTGTATAGTGTGTGTGTGTGTGTGTGTGTGTGTGTGTGTGTGTGTATACAGTTGTGTATATATACCTAAACATATAACAAATGCATCTCAAAATGGGGCAAGTGACCATGCTTGGAATTCACCAATCACCTTCAAGCTCATGCTCAGAAGTACAACCATCACTATACACATGTTATCCAAGCTGGTTTTTTTAGGACTTTTTTCTTTTTCCTGTTTTTGTTTTTTTTAGGTTAGGTTTCCGTCTTATTTGGCGACGCATCAGTCCTCAAAGAGTGTACAAAGCATGTCCCGCATCTCTCTGTTGAAAGGTATTGATCAAGAGAAGACTACAAAAGGATGTGGAAAAGCATTAGATGTGCCATGGAATCAACAAGAATTAATAAATGGGAAAAAATGGGGCCCTACAGTGGCATTAGCAAGAACAGGACATACCTCCGAAATTGATGAAAGGACAAGAAGAAAACTTATCAGCGAGGCTGCTGAAGAGACTTACAGAATAAAAGGAGCTCCAGAAATATCTGGCAAGTACTGATGTTATATCAGTCTCTTTTATTCTCCTCTATTTATTGCTCTTTGTCTATCTTTCTCAATGTAAAGGCAACATCTTCCCAGAAGAGTGGAGGTTATTATAGTAGGGATCCCACTCTTCTGGGAAGATGTTGCACCAGATATTGGAGTTTGCCTATATGCCTTATGTACCATATATAAAAAGGTAACCCATCTTCAACATTGTTACTATTGAGTTTTCAGTTTCCAGTGAAGGTCACTTGAGTTTTGACTTTTGACTTTATAGTCTATTTGAGAAGAGCTGATCATATTAAGAATGTGTCTACTGGGTAGCTTGAATTGTTTAAATTTTTGTAATTGTAATATGTGTGGCAAAAAAAGAGCCGGCTAGTCGGCTTTCCAATTTCTAAACAATCTTCCATTTGTTTGTTTGATCACATGAGTCACATGATCCGGTCTCAACCTACAGTACCTAGATTCTGGAGGAGTTGTGGAATCCTGGGATCCTATCTTGGGGTAGCTTTCAGATTTAAAACATTGATCCCGTTGGGCCATCAGTGATGATCGTGAAGGCTCATGAAAGATTTCTTTGACCCAGTTATATGACGGCTGTAATCTGATTGGATAGAAACTCAAACATAAACAGACATTTGAAAAACAGATCCTGTGAAATGAAAACAATACTTTATTAGTAATAATCGAATGCATATGTATGGATAAAAATATATACAAATGTAAGTCAGTAATTCTGATAGAGTTTAGGCCAGCAGAGAAGGCCGTTGCTGGCCCTGATGGCCTTCCACTGCTCAAATGCTATGCATATTATTTGGGCTACACATTGTCACTTTCAAAAGCAACATGTAGCATCAAATCCCGACTCTAATGGAACTTTAATAATATATTTTCAACATCAACCAAACCACAAAAGCCTTAAGTACTCAATTTGCCCTCTTTGTACACCGGGACACTGGGAAACGAACGGAAACCGGAACAAAAGCCGGCACAAAAGTTTCCTGCGCCTGTGCAGAATCATTGTCTAATCTCACTTTTCATTAATCCGCATGAACGGTGATTAATGGCTTGCGGTTTGATTGATCTCGTTTTAATGGAATGTAGAAAGCAAACATCGAATGGATCTGTGTATGTTTAACTGTCCATGAAGACGTTAGTGGGAGGCTGAAATGATTACGGGCGTCTAATGAGCTCGCCTGCGACGCTTTTCATATCCAAATCGATGCGAGATTAGACTCGGGTTGTTGGTTCGAGATGTCAGAATGAAAATGCTCACCAAGAAGAAACATGCGTCAGATATTGCATGTTCAAAAATGTACCCACCGTCCACTATTCGGAACACCATAAGTTCCCGCAGATACGTTATTTGTTGAGCCTATGGCTTCAGGTCCGATTTCAGGTTGGTGTAAAATAATCCAAATTATTTAGCATCAATGTAAAATCATCGATTATTTCACTTGAACACACAATATGGGAAAAAAAGTATTACGATACCTGACTTTTTCTGATTTTCCAGATGTGGTTTTTCTCCAAACTGTTACCACAATTGTACAGGATTGTATTGTCTTTTCGAGGCATTAATAATCTTCTCCATGTAGATCATCGAAGTTCTGGAGTGAGCTGCTATAGAACTTAGAACATCTTCCTAGAATAGTGGAAGTTACTAAACCAGCAAAACGAGACTGAGATGTTTTAAAAAGCAACTACGTACCAAATGGTTAGGTTTCCACCAACTTTTGACTTTATAGTCTATTTGAGAAGAGCTGATCATGTTAAGAATGTGTTTACTGGGTAGCTTGAATTGTTTACATTTTTGGAATTGTAATATCTGAGGCATAAAAAGAGCCGGCTTGTCGGCTGGCTTTCTGGCTCACTTTCAAATTTCTAAACAATCTTCCGTTTGTTTGTTTGATCATGTCACATTATCCGGTCTCAACCTACAGTACCTAGATTCTAGAGGAGTTGTGGAATCCTGGGATCCTATCTTGGGGTAGTTTTCACATTTAAAACACCGATGCCCTGTTGCAAAGCCAAAAAAACAGACCAGTACCATTCCACCAAATGGAATGGAAATGGAATTCCTGGAACTGCACCATGCTCCCGCCAGTCCTCAACAACTACTCGACTTGTCCCACCATTTCGCAGGGTACAAGAACATCTAAAGGTATCTTGACGTCACTTTTTCTTCTTTTTCCCCCATTTGAAGTCTCCTAAAATCTTCTGTTTCCATACCACTTTGTCCTCTACATCTGCCTCTTTCAAACTATCCACCTGCATGTCTTTTCTCAACACATCCATAAACCTCCTCCTTGGCCTTCCACTTTTCTGCTTCCTGGTGGCTCCATCATCAGCATTCTCCTACCTCATGATATACCCCATGTTCCTCCACTTCACATGACCAATCCATTTCATTCACATCTCTCTATCACCCCATTTCCAAAACGTCTTATTCCTAATCATGTCCATCATCGCAGCCTACAGACGCCCCAAAATAATTTTTTTTTTTTACTTAGACTTTCTTTTTTTGTACGTCTCGTCTGCCAAATGACTGAAACGCCAATCTAAATCTGTATATTCTAAATAAAGAATGCAGTCCTCAGGAGGCGCTGTCGGTACACCAGCTCACGCGCTTAATATTTAATCGAAATATTTAAGAATTATCGCTAGCGTTACTAAAAGACCGCAATCATGTAATGACATCAGTAATGTCAGCCCACAGGCGTGCTCAACATCTGGAAAATGACAGCGATTAGCAATTAAATTACCTGATTAGTTGAGCGCTGCTGGTTTTCTTAAAGCCCAAGCGCATCCTCCCAGGACATCAAAATCCAAATGCCCTTCCCCTGGGACACAACACACACACAGTTGTTCATGAATAGCATGTGCTTTCACTCTCTAAACCTTTTCCCTCGTTGCAATGGCGGAGCTGTTTTGAAGTACAGCATGATGAAACGGAGCTTCTACCTCAGCCTGAAGGAGGACTCTTGAGTCAATGAGCTGCCCTTTAAATCCGCATCACCATTTTAGTCTATTGGTTGCACCGTTTTGAAAAAAGGGAAACTGTTTTCCATAAATTTGGATTGAGTTATTAATGTCAGTGTTTCTCCGGATATCCCAAAGCCCAGGGTCGGCCATGATACAGCGCCTTTTGAGCACAGAGGGGTTAAGGGACTTGCTAAAGGGCCCATATGTGGCATCTTGGTATACTCTGATTTGAAACCTCAACCTCAGTAACTCAGAGCATTAACCAGGTTGGGAAGTAGGTGTTCTGGTTGTTATGAAATGATCCAATGCAAGCAATGCAATAATATAACAAAAAATGGACAATAATAATATAGTAATATAGACACAAAAAGTTTTGGGACACCTGGCTTTTCCAGCCAAATGTCATTTTTATCCAAACTGCTACCCAAAAAAATGCATGAAAGCACACAAATGTATGTGAAATATTCCCTTAACTTGAATTAAAAAACCCGAACCTGTTCCAGTACGACAATGACAAACCCTGTGCACAAAACCAGCTCCATGAAGATCTTGACTGGTGAGCTATATAAGTTCTGACCTCAATCTACTTTGGAATAAATTGCAATGCTGATTGCACACCAGGCCTCCTCATGCTACATCAGTATCTGAATTTACTAACGACCTTGTGCCTGAAATGTCCACTGAAAGCTACTCCAAAAACTAGTGGAACATCAACATTCCGAAAGAGTGTGGAGGTTCTTATAAGAACAAATGTGGAACGGGATGTTCGAAAAGCACCAACGTTTGTGCTTTCAGTGTGTTTAAGAAGAGTTTATATATCACATATTACATTGAGACATGAACACGTGCAGGTCTAATCTCTGACAATCTGCTAGTAGCTTCTTATTTGCACTCCAAGTGCAACTGTTGTACCTTCTTCTTCTGAAGTGACTTTCTACAGAAATAAAGTGAAAACGAATGTCCTCTAAATTGTTTGAAAAGATTTAGAGATACATAAATAAACACCAACACTTAACATAATGAATATTCATTCCATCAGTGTGATTTGTTGTTTTGCAGCAATTATATGTAGATTGGAGTTGTCTCAGAAGTGTCTCTTCGGGCTTTGAAAATTTTCTCTCCCATTCTTACCAAGTTAGTTGAAGAATGCCGATAGGCAGTGATTTTTCACTTCATTTCTTTGGAATTGTTTATTCAGGTTTTTAAAACCACTGAGGGGAAAAAAAAAAGTTTGTTAAAGGGATTTATTTGCAGTTTTTGCTTTGTGTAGGGTAAGGTCATTGATCTGATAGAACATAGATAACATATGGGATACTGTTAGGATAGTGACCACGAGTAGACAGCGGAAGAAACTCTATCATCTTTTCTTTACCTTGAGAAGCAAGACAGGAGCTTAGATGAGTTACGAATCGTAACGCAGGGTAAATCCAGGAAGCGGGTAGATTCCACACAGCGGGTAAAATCCACAAGGCAGGTAATCCGTAACGCGAGTGTAATCCGTACAGTGAATATGATCGGAACAGGGAGCAGAAACGCTGGTGGAATAGAATCCGGTCACCATATCCATCTGGGAAGTCCGACAGCAAGTAAAGCCGGAACAGGAGCTTTTCAAGGGGAACGGGAATAAGGAACAGGTGCCGGTGATTAACGCCGAGAGCGGCAGAGTGAGAACCTCCAAGGGTGTGCGTGGCAGGTGGATCCCTGACAGATATCTGTCCTGGCCCTTAGAGTTCCTTGGAAAGCAAGCCTAGAGGTTGTGTTACTACCACCATGCTTCATTATAGAAATGCTGTACCTGTGCTAATCAGTTTGTGTCAAGCATAATGCTTTAAACTTTTGCCTTATAAGATCATATATTCTTTTTTCCGAAAGCCTTTTCGTTGCCTTTTCCCGAAGTCGCTCATCCATAAGTCGCTTATCCATTTTTTGGACAAATACCCATTTTGCCCACTCAGTCTTGGTACTAGTGTGTGTCAACATTTTTACTTAAAATTTTTTAGTTCTCCTAAGAAGCTTTACTGATCTTTTTTCAAACTATCACCATTGTTTAATCCTCCTAACAACTTCATCTCGAAGCTTCATGGACTTTCTTGACAGCAGGAATGATCTAATTTCATGTATTCATTGTGCAAGGATGGAATTGGAACAATTGGACGTATCAGCGTGTACATATCAATATGAAATCTCTCATAGTTAATTCAAATATCATGTAAAAGTCTGTATTTTGCTGCAATAGTACAGCTTTATCTCATGGTACCTCTTTGCTCCAGGCTTCTGTCAGCCTGTATAAGAGAACACCCTGGATTTCAACTTCCAGCAAGTCTAAATAGAAAAAAAAAAAAACTGATTTCTACAGGTCGGAGCAGATGTACAGAATTACAATGTCGAGCATCTCAGCTGGATCCTGATGATATGATGAACCCGTGGGCGCTGGTGGCGCAGGTGTTCTGAATGGTAATGAACGTATCGCTCGGTCTCTAAACATTATAATAATGGTGTAATAGTTGGCCTTGAGCTCGACAGGCCACCTGAATACTGATCAATCAGTTAGCTATTCTATACAAAGGTTTAGATGGGACGGATAATCTGCCTTTGCGTCACAAGATGCTATTACACAAATGAAGGCCAAAGGACGAATGTGGTAATTCTCTCCGTTTCTCTCTCTCTATCTTTCAGTCTATAGATGTTTTTTTTTTTATTTTTATGAATACACCAATTTTCATAATTCCCTTCCCAAAGACAGTAATGCACATTTGTATGAAATGAGAAAAAAAAAATAGGCTTTAGTAATTACATAGGACCATATAAAGCTTCTTTTTTCTGCACACGGTGTCGAAATCTTTATTGAACCAATTTTTTTCACATATGGTATTTGGCAGACACTTTTATCCACAGCGAATTAAATATATCTCATTCATACAGTACAACTGCGATGATCTGCTCCAAAGGTTGTGAGTTTTAATCCCAACCACATCAAACTGCCACTTTGGGGCCTTGAGCAACTGCCACTCTGGGCCCTTGAGATTTGGTGGGGTCTCTGGGTTTAATTGATTATCATTTTTTATGACCTTGATCATTGATTGCGTTTCTTTGTTGATAGACTATTCACAGACGCGGCTAAATATATATATATATATATGACCCTAGTGGTTAGGATGTGGCGCTCTCGCCGCTACAGCCCAGGTTCAATCCCCGGTCAGGGAACTGACCCCAGCCACTCTTAGTGCCGGTCCCGAGCCCGGATAAATGGGGAGGGTTGCGTTAGAAAGGGCATCCAGCGTAAAAACATGCGCCAAATCAAACATGCGGATGATCCGCTGTGACGGCCCCTGATGGGAGAAGCCGAAAGAAAGGGTTTGTGTTTCTCAGCCACAAGGGTGTTAGTAAAGTCAGGTATTAATGAAGGTGAGGAGGTCTGGGGTGCAGTCAGTGTTTATATAAATCCCAAAGGTGTTTAATAGGGTTAAGATCAGAGCTCTATAGCAGGCTACTCAAGATCTTCCACTCCAGCCCATGTAAAGTATATCTTCATGGAGCTCGCTTTGCGCATGCCATGCTGGAACAGGTTTGGGTTTCCAAGTTCAAGTGAACACAAATTGTCTTATACCACATCCAAAGACGTCTTGTACAATTGTGTGCTTCCAGTTTTGTGGTAACAGTTTGGAGAAGAACCACAGACGGCTGGAAAAGTCCGTTTAAGTCCTAGTTTAAATGAAAGAAAAAATCTCATGCTTAGTTTTTTATTCAATATACAATACTTTTATATCTTGTGGATATAGAAAAGTTAATGGTGTGTTGTCCTTTTTTTTTGGTTTACCCCGAAATACTGGATACATTTTGTGTTCATTGTGAGTGAATGACCTGTATAACCAACTTGACCATGACGTCCTAGTGAAAGAGTTACTGCAGCTTAAGTAAGAGATAAACGTTAAAGATTTAGACGAAAAAAAAAAACCTTCTTCAGCCTTGTAAGCAAACTAATATAGAACAATTCTGTAAAAAAAAAAAAAAAAAGGATTGCGGGTAAGAGTCTCTCTTCCTTATATTATCTCAGGGAGTCTTTCCTCACTATTGTCTTCTCCCTGTCTTTGGAGGCATTCGAAATCTAAATCATAATCTTCATCCGGATTTCTGTAAAGCTAATTTTTTTTCCCCATTGTTTAACAGTGCTATACAAATAAAATCTAATGAAACCCAATAAACATTTCCCTAGAAATAAATGTTGTTTTCAGGCATTTTATTTATTTTTTATTTTTTTACAAAGTTTCTTCCCAAACTGACGGCAGGCAACTTTTCACCAGCAATTACACTCGTCCCTAAGGATTTTATTCTGCTGAACCCCCGATTAAATACTGGGAAAAACATACCGTCTGATACTGCCTGGCTGTGGGAGGGGAGGGGAGGGGGGGGATGGGCTGGATGAGGGATTGTAGGATCCTCTATCTCCTGGCAACAGCACATGGCTTCCAGGGATGAAGATTCATGATACCACAAAAGGTAATGGCTGTATTTCACACCTATCAAAGCTATGATTGGCATGTTATGGATTGGAAGAGTGCTGGATGGCTGGAAATGGCGTTCTGCCCAGAAGTATAGAAGACGTGAAGACGGCGAGACCAATCCGGCATTCTCTGACATGGCGAATCTGGCTGAAAAGGAGTTTTTGAGCAAGGTATAAAAACACTATTTGAACAAAAGTATTGTTTTTTTGGCCGCATGCAATCCTTCCCAAAACACGGTTGTATAAAATGTCCTTGGATGTGGTTGCGTCCAAAAGAATTTTCAATTCGCTTGAAGAGACCCAAACCTATATCCCTGGTCCACAAAGCAAAGCTCTATGGTTTATATGGTATTGGAGACGATCTCCTGCTATAGAGCTCTGATCTCAACCCTATTGAACACCTTTAGGATGAATTGGAACTGCACCCCAGGACTGCTCACCTCCTTATATCACTACCTGACTTTACTTATGGCTGAATGAGCAGAACTCTCCATTAGCAACCTCCAAATCTGGTGGAACATCTTCCCAGAAGAGTTCAAATGAGGAGTAAACGTGGAACGGGATGTTCAGAAAGCAAAGTCTTGGAGATACGTCTTAATATACGAGGTGGTATCAAGTACTTTATTTATATACGTTTGCACACCGTCAACTTGCCGAATGGCATGTCAAACGTCTCTGTGGCAGTTTCAATCGTAGATGTGGTAACGAACGTGGTCAGAACAGCACCAGTTAGCACCATTGGTCTCTAAACCTTTTGATACCACCTTGTAAATATCAGGTCCCAGTTGTCAGGTTGTACAAACCCATTGAGCACCATTGCGCCAATCAGATTCTAAGCTAATTGCGGTAATAAACCTTATTGTCTAAGCTTAACGTTGTTGTTATGCTATCAATATTTATCTCCAGCACCTAGGTTTCTCAGAGACGTTGACTTCTTCGGATAAATTATAGTTCTAGTCATACCTTGTGGTCATAGCAGCAGTGAAACTTGTTCAAACTTTTTTTGGGGGTGAACTAGTGAAGAGTAATTGGCCCGGCAGTTCAGTGTGCCAGACGCACAGCAGTAGTGTCACGGAAAATATATGGTCCTCATTTGGAGAAAAGACTTTCGGGGAGACTTTATTTAGGTCAGAACTTCTCGCGCATTTTTGTTTGGGTTCCCGAATTAATCGAAAGCAGTTAATGAATCACCAAGGACATGTATACGAGGGTACATAAGAGGTTCTAGCAAATACTAAAAGTTCTTCTACCAAAAGACAGTTAATGTTTATTTTATTTTATTTTGGATTGGTCCAGTTAACCAACCAGATGTTTGGAGGACATGTCCAGTGAATATAGAGCTGGAGAAGAGATTCAGGAAATTAGACAAGGTTGTTCAAGGTGACTCTAGTCCATGTGGGTATTCAGGGCAATTCTTTTGAAAGTGGAAAAAAATAGCACGCTGTAAATTAGTTTCATTATCATTTCTCTGTTCATTTCAAAGTGTTCGGCTTAAAAAAAGAGCTGTAGAAACGTCAACGCTACAAAACGAGATCTTTCCTTTTTTTTAGGGTCCTGTGATTAGACGACTGATGCGTCCTAACTAATTAGCCACATAGAAGTACAGTGGCTCGGCGGGGCGAAACAGGAAATATTCATTACGCTGCCAAAATCCATTGTATCTCCTGGCTGGAAAAGCTGAAATTAGCACACTTTTATTTTTCAATCGCCTCGTTCTCGGCTGCATTCAGACTCCCCGTGGGCTGGCTCAGGGAGCGTGTCAGAAATGCATCAGGGTGATGTTATCTGATCACATGACTGCAAATTAGAATTCTCTTACAACTTCATGGACAGGGACTAGGACTGTATGTGTATAATTATACTTTATATATATTCTTATACGTTAAAAAAAAACACTCTAGAGACCCAGAAAATTCCTGTTTTACATTTATTCAAACATTATGTTTATAGGAGACTAATCTTTTTTTTAGCATATGGAAATCCTATATTATAAGTATTTACTGTACCAGCTTACCTTACCAGTCTACTAAATCTTTGAATGATTATTATTTTTTATTATTATAATTGATGTTTTTTTAAATAATAACTAACAGTTATCTATTTTAATTCATATATATTATAATACTTTTATTTATAATTAATAATAATTTGCAACATCAGTTTTATTATTGTTATTAGTATTAATATTATAGTTATAATAATAATAAATCATAATAAATAAATAATAATGATTAATAATAATATTATTTATATAATATATATTATAATAATGAAATATTTTATACTAATATTTTTTATTTATAATTAAAAATAATTTGCAACAAAAGTTTTATTATTGTTTTTACTAACTATTGTGGTTGTTAATAATAATAATAATAATAATAATAATATCAATAATATGTATTATTATTATTATTATTATTATTATTATTATTTTAATACTTTTTGCTTGGACATAGTGACAGTTTTGACACCTGACCACATATTCGTACGTGTCTTACCATACTGGTCTACTGATTTTTAGAATTCTTATTATTCTTATTATTGATTTAATTGTTTTTATTTAATAACTCAACAATTGTAGTTTAATTACTATATTTTATAATCACATTTTTATTTATATTATTTGCAAATATTATTGTTATTAATATTAATAATAATATTTATACAGTTTTGACACCTGACCATATATTCGTATATGTTCTACCTAAACATCCAATTTCAACATGTAGTCCCCTTTCACTGTTATAAAACCTCCACTCTTCTGGGAAGATTTTACACTAGATGTTGGAGTGTGCATGTGGAGATTTTCAGCTACAACAGCGTTGGGATGCAGCCAGTGTTCCAATTCATCCCAACGGTGTTCAATGGGGTTGAAGTCTGAGCGCTATAGCAGGAGATCTTCTCCACTCCAACTCACACAAAGCACATCTTCATAGAGCTCAATTTGTGCACAGGAGCATTGGTAGCATATAAGTCAGATGTCCAAATATATATACAGTGTGTAATTATGAAATATTATTTTTTTTTAAATACATATGTGAAGCATTCAATTGAATTAGATAGAAACCTTACATCCAGACAAAGAATTTGCTTTTTAACCTTAAATGTGCTTGAAACAATTTATTTATTAATTCTTAATTTTATGCATTTATTTATTTATTTGTTGTTTATTTATTTAAAATACTTACTTATTTATAAAAAGTAAAAAAAATGTATATCCTCTTGCCTTTGTCCACAGCATTTTCAAACAAATTTGGGTGCTTCCCAAAATGTCACGTTGATGAATACTGTCGTATATTTACCCCCTACGAGTTCCATTCGACTGCTCGTTAGCGCCAGCGTGAAAGTAAAATGCATTCGCATGCCTCTCTGCTGCGTCGCGATACACTCCTTGCGTCTCAAGATGCCTCCTGAAATACAGTGAGCCGTGCATGTCGTATCTTTATTACCTTGACTTTTCTTCGATTTTGTCCATTGAAAGTGTCAAACTGATTGAACTGTAGCCTAAATGTCAGAATAGAAGGAGCAATAACTGCTCGGCCCACTCACCAAATCTATTTTTCTGCATCATCTTCGGAAAAAGTTAATACGATTTCAATATTACGGAGTTGAAAGTACATACATGTTCTTCTTGATCTTACTTTTAGTCCCTGACCAAATGAACTACACTATATAGATGAAAGTATTGGGACACGACTGTTTTTAGACATATGGGGTTCTTTTTCCAAATGGTGCCCACAAAATGTAAAACTAGTAAATCCAAACTTTGCAATAGCAATTCTGTGCACAAATTGAGATCCATGAAGATATGCTTTACATGGGTTGGAGTAGAAGATCTTGAGTGGCCTGCTATAGAATTTAATAATTTATTAAATGCTATTAAAAACCTCTGAGTTAAATTGGAAAGGCACCCCATGCCTCCTCACCTCACGTCTATCAGCATCTGACTTTACTACCACCCTTGTGGCTGAATGGAAACTCACAAAACATTGGAAGCGCACTCCAAAACCTTGGGGAACATCATCCCAGAAGTATGGAGGTTGCTATAAGAGAACATTTGGGGGCTAAATTTGTTGAAAAAGAAGATACAAAATGATATGGTCAGGTGTCCACAGATGTTTGTCCATAAAATGTAGGCACAGTAAATAAAATAAAATATAAATGCTTGTGAAGTAATTCGCCAGGCTTATCAAGAATGAGATGTTATATGGTGGTTCAGGGCTGCGAGGTGGTTTAAAAATGTTTCCAGTACTTTTACACACCTTCAAAATAGTGACCTTGCACAGCAATACAATTCAATCCCGGAGTTTCTTCAACTTCTGGAACTTAACCTGGACCTTCTGCCACTTCTGGAACGTGACCTTCTTTTCAAAGCGCTAAGTCCGCAAGCAAATCTGGCGCGTAAAGTGAGATCTTGTGGATTGTTCTACGACGATCATCATGCACAAGTTGCCAAATTTTTTCCACATTTTCAGGAGTTGAGCTCCTTTAAGGTCTTCCTGATCTCTCATCTTCCAGTGATGTTCTTCCAGACTTGAAGCTCACGTGCCACACGAAACACCGCGAACAACGTGTTGCCTCATGTCAAACGTACGTCACGTCAATCGTCTCGCAGAAGTGGTCAGAATAGCACCAGTTAGCATCATCAATCATGAAACATTTTGATAGCAATCACCATTAGCATGCCGGGGTTAAGCCAAAAGGCTACACATCCCATCAGCCACTGTTGTCACGTGTTTGTTTCTGCACTTAATTCATATGGTCCATTAATCTTTACTTGTCCTTTTGTCCTTCCACGTTGGATCTCTGTCCATTCTTGTCATTGTTCATTCAAAATAATCTCTACAGTTGCATCCACTTCCTGTTTCATTACCTGCCACGTTTAGCAAATGGCTAACTGTATTTCTAGTTCTTCCCAATATGCAAGCTACTAACAAAAGCAGCACAAAAAGTTGCTGGAGATAGTTGCGATCTATTTCATCTGCTCTCGACTGTCGAGGTCGGAGAGAATTAGCTTGCATACTTTCTGGAGCTCGTACCGAGACCTTCACAGAATCGTTCCCTTTCTTATTATCGCCTTCATGGGTGTCAGGCCACTTCATCCTGGTTCTCCCTCATTAGCATCACAAGATTCCCTCATTAACATCTCTCTCCAAGCTCGCTTGGTGGTGTCGCTCATCAAAGACGCTTTTTTTCCCCTGGTGTAAATGGTGTTAGCTGAAACCTTCTGGATCCTTCAGTCCAGGGCTTTTTTTTTTTTATTCTATTTGATTTTATTACTTAAAAAACTGAAAACTTCTAAGCAGCATGAAATAATAGTGTAAAAAAACCCACACAGATTCTCAGGTAAGCCGGGTTGACAGAAAGAAGTAGGGGAAGAGGAGTAGAAAGAACAGGATGTGGGGAAAAAAGGAAAAGTGGACAAAAGTCAGAGAAGAAGAAAGAACCGTAGTGCGAGCAAGTGCCTCTCTGCCTGTCTGAAAGTGATGGCCATTAAAAAGAGGCCAGCTCCACTGCTGTCATGTCTCAGCCTCTGGGCTCAGCGGGACTAAGAAGGGCTGAGAAGACAGACGCCTACGCTTCTGCAGCTCTCAACACAAATACCCTACACCTAAAACCACCCCACAAACCCCTTTCTCACCCCGTTTGCTTGCATCTCAGAATCCGCTGATTAAAGCCCATCGCTTTGCCAGTATCTCATTTCTCTTTTGCCTTCGTTCCGCTTTTCATGCGACGTGATCAGATCTTCAAATCTGAAATAAAATAATAATAAAAAAAAATCAATTGCACACATTTCTTTTCCCTAGAACGTCAAACATTTATATGCCCAGTCATGTTCTTCTGGTTCAATAACGAAAAATAGTAGAAATGTCATTTTGCAGGTCGACAAAGCAAAGGAAGTTTTCACTTTTCAGCAAAAGAACCCATTGTGGGAAAGCTACAGTAGTAATCCTATTAATATATCGTCCTATCAACCCTCAACACATGGTTGTTCTTTCAATAGTATTCTTGTTGGATGAAGAACACAAGTCTTATAGTTGAGTTAAAGTAAAGACTCCAGTAAAAATAAAAGTGCCCCCTTAAAATTTTTACTTGAGTAAAAGTACAAAAGTATTTGCCTTCAAGTGTACTTAAGTATCTAAAGTACTATGATTTATTATAACTATAATAATCCTATTATCATTTTTGTCACAAGACTCTTTACTTAATCAAATCAGTTCATGTGAAAAGACTCGAATGTGACTAACTGATCTATTAAACTTTCTTTCGGCTTCTCCCATTAGGGGGCGCCACAGCGGATCCGCATTTTTGATTTGGCACGTTTTTACGCTGGATGCCCTTCCTAACGCAACCCTCCCCATTTATCCGGGCTTGGGACCGGCACTAAGAGTGGCTGGGGTTGGTTCCCTGGGGATCGAACCCAGGCCTGGCTGGACCACTAGACCACCAGGGGACCTAATAATAGAATGATATTAATGAGTCAAACACTGATTGAGATCTACTACAATTCGAGGCAAGGTCGAGTCTGGAGTTTCTTCCATCGTTTCTTCTTCTCCAAATATTCAGTTTGCTGTTGAACTGACTCTAAACTGTATGTTCGTGCTGAGTAGATACCGTACCACCAAGCGCCCTCCCACCCCCGCCAAGACGGCATTTCGAGTCAACGAAAACGTAGCTTTTCGAACTTCGCACTTCAAAGTGGATCGATTTGAAAGCGCGTTATCGCAATGCAGTAGTTGAGAAAACGACTTGGAAAGCCGACAGAATTACGCCTTACTATAAATAACTTGGCTAACTTGCGTTAATTTAATGACTTGCGTTCTGTGAAAAGAGTGGGTTTAGTAAAACCAACAAAAGAGAAAGTTCATTTCTTTGAGCCCCCGCTCATTTGTTGATAATTCGAGAATGCGGCTGTATCTTTTATTTGGTTTTGCCTTGTCCTTTGGGATTTCATCAATAAACTATAAACTTGTGTCCAAACCTGCCAAGACTCCGCCAAACACTGAGCTAGTGGGTTTTGATGAAGTTTGTTTTGAAGTCTGATGAAGTTTCAACAGCTATCCGCGATTCCGGAAACGCTCGATACGCACCCCAGTCGAGTACAACAGCTTGTTGTGCCTTCTTTTTCCATTAGCACTTAGAAGACACCCATCCATCATTACCCACCTGAGAAATCCAAGAGTGGTCCTGCACACATTTCTTTGTGTTTTTCTGACCAAAAATGATTGATAATATTGCACAACTGATTTCTCCACTCGCAGACAAAGCACTTGCTTGTGCACTGCATTGTCTCAGTTAGCAGAAATACAGTTTATATAATTGGTTTGTTAAATCCTTTGAGAAAATGCCTCACTGCCATTATGCAATGGGGCAGAACTACCAATTTTAGTTTTACACAATTCTGACGTCTGTCCTAGGGAAATTTAACTTGCAGAAATATTGCTGTTAGTCCAGAAACACTGTCTGACAAGTTTGACTCTTTGGCATGATAATTCTTTCCGTTTTGCATATGTTATAATAGATATAGAAGCCTATTAAGTGCTTTGCCAGAAAGTGTTGCAAATGAGTTATAAACTCGCAATTGCGAGAAAAATCAGTCGTAATGCATGTTCCAGCATGAAAATGCTCCTGTGTACAAAGATATGGTTCACACTAGTTGGATTGAAAGATCTTGACCTACTATAAAGCTCTGCCTCCCAATTCTATTGAACACTAAATAACCATAGTATATAAATAAATATATTTACATAAACCAGGCAACCCAGGAGTCTTAAAGAATGGTGACCAGTATGGGGGTAGAACACTGTAATTTGTTAATAATTTAACACCCCTACATAAGTTAGCAAAACAGAGCAATTTACAATATTGTAGAAACTTAGTGTTTTTGTACGTGGCAGTGGTCGCTTGGACGAGACACCTGAACTGTCGACCACTGACTAGAGTAAGGCATCTCACCAGGCAGGAGATGCATAGATCCTGGCAGCGTCCCAACATATCATACTGCATATACGCTGCTACGTTTGTCTGCTTTTACAATTTTGTCGTGACGCTCTAGCCAAATCGAAAAAAGTAATTTCAAGCTTCTTCACTCATAAAAAATCTGGGAAATTTGAGATTGTGTTTCAATTATATCAGAAATATATATTGTTAGGTTTTCCTTATACATGGAATTGCACAGTGGTATTGCCAAAGGATGTAAAATCTTTAAGGAACCCATGGGTTCAATGCTCCTATAGAATCCTTCACAATGATCATCATAAGCCCCCCATAAAAGTCGGGTGCAGTGCCAATCATGCAGCAGGATTTTGATGAACATTCTTGGATAAACTGGGCTTGTTCAGAGGAACATCTTGATCAGAGCTGTCTACATTCTCAGGCAGGTGAAAGAACACCTACTTTTTCTCAGAAAGAGGACCTCATTATATTCAGGCAGACAAGAGGTATGCTTCAGTGAAATTTTAAATCACAGGAAGGAACATTCAAAGTTCTTGCTACAAAGAAGAACATGGATCAGGCGCTTGAGAGGGTACTTCCGCAGTTGTCCTAGGGGACTTCAGTGTTAATGTTGGAGATAGTCTGTGGGACATTATTAGGAGAAACAAGCTCCTAAAACCAGGCTGTGAAATTGTATTAGATGTCTGCAGAAGCCACGGAATGTGGTAAGCCATAAACCTCTGATGTTTTATAAATCATCTCTGTGGCTATGGTTACTGGGATGGTTAGAATCTTACATGGTGATAAGGCTACAGGAAGAATCTGGCTGTTGGGATAGTGGTCCTTATTAATCTATTAAAGTTCTAAGCTTGAAGTTCTGGAACTTCTAGTTCTGAAGAGAAGATTTCATCCAATACTTGAATTCAGGAGGAAAAGTTAGGGATCGCAGGGTATGGAACCATTGTACAGGCTTTTAAAGTTGTTTCATGAAAGTTTGATACCTAAGACTATAAATATGTTGTGGGGTTTAAAAAAGGCTGATGATGTGTACTGGGATATGTGTTGTGGAAAGTGTACCATTACTTATTGCAATCTGGTTTCTTTTTGAGAGATGTACCGAGGACAAAGTAGAGCACCTCCAAATTTGAGTCCACAGGTTGCTCCCAGAAACAGGATGCTTACATCAATCATAGAATTACTCCAGTTAAAGGGTTATCTTGGCAATCCAGGTCATTTTATAAATCCCGGTTATCAAGCTAATCCATGTCAATTTGGTAATCCAGATTATCTTGTTAATAGTAATCTAGTTCATTTTGGTAATCCACGTCTTCTTGGTAATGCAGGTCTTTTAAGTAATTCAGGTCATTTTGCCAATCCAGTTCATCGTGTTAATGGTAATCCAGTTCATTTTGATAATCCAGGTCATACTGTTAACTGTAATCCAGGTCATATTGGTAATCCAGGTATTCTTGGTAGTCAAGGTCAGTTTGGAATCCAGGTAAAATTGGCAATCTAGGTCTTATCAATAATCCAGGTTATTTTGTTAATCTAGGTCAGTTTGGTATTCCAGGTCAGATTGGAAGTCAAGGTCATCTCGTTAATCCAGGTCACCTTTGCTATATTCAGAGGTGTCCATTGTGGTAGTTTGGGTACCTTACAAAGATGCCCTGTTGTAAAATATAATTTCTCCACTAGCTGAAAAATCCCCTTGTCCTCAAACAACCTCTGTAAGGATCTCCAGCAGGCCTTCAGCCTGGCCCGGGGTCTTTCTGTCTCTCTTAAAACAGATCTAGTCTTAAATCTTCGGCACTTTACAAAGAATGCCCTCTCACTAGTCTCACTAGAGCTGTATCAATAACATCCCACTGGAAAGAGAGACCCAGGGCCAAACTCTGGACCTGCTGCAAAGTTTCGTGTCTCCAATTCAGCTTGAGAACATCTGGGGATTCCCACAGGGGGCGCTGCCTAAGGACAGAGAAGTCTGGAAAGACCTTGGCTACTGTATCACTAGGAAAAGCAAAAAGATATGAAAAATTAAAAACGAGAGATTGTGCGATATGATGAAATCCAGTATATTATTCGCGATTGATTCTATACCTGTTATAGCTAATAAATCTCTATATGCTGTTTGCCGTCTAACTACATACAATATAATGGTTTTGCATTGTTCATTAGACGAAAAAAAGAAGCACAAAAAACAAATGACTCCATCATTGTCCATGGGTAACTTATTCCTCATCTGGCTAAAACAGTAATTGCCTTGTAATTGCACTCAGTGTTTCCTCATCCATTTATTAGGCAATACTTTGTTCAATGTTGTATACACAGTAAATAGTCTCCTGCGGCTTTCCTTTAAGTCCACTCTGATCCAATTGGAAATTGGAAAAACAACTGAAAAAATGTAAATGGTAGCATTATTCTGTATACTGGAATATATATAATAAAACAATATTCCTAAACAATATAAATAAATAAAAAATCCTGGTTTGTCTCCAGGAAGATGCAGCTCTGCCTCTGCCATGTTAATCTCTATTCTGTGACTCTCAGGACACACCTCGGTCTTCGTAGTGTTGTAATATGCTCGAGAAAAAGTTTAGCGACAAGAAATCAATCTACATAGAAAATACAGGTCACAAATGAAATAAAAGTTTAGTGTATCTCCTTATAACAATATTGTTACAACAAAAATTGTTTTTTTTACCGAATGGTGAATCTTACAATCTATATATATATATATATATATATCACTATTTTTCACTATTCACTATTTTTTTGGGTCACCCGGTCATAAGTACGGCATGTGATTTTTGAGCATAGGTTTGGGTTTTCAAGTGCCAGGTCCAGGTGACCCAATACTATGGGAAATATAGTGTATATACTACACTATATCTTATGGAGCTTTGTGCATGGGGTGTTGTCATGCTGGAAAAGGTTCGGTCTGGTAGTAGGAAAAAATTCCAGGTTTGGGAAGAACCACGCATGGTTCAATCTGGTGTTGCACTTTTTTTGTCCATATAGTGCATGTATGAATATGAAAATATATTTATATAAAACTACAACTACATTATTTTCTCTAATAAGACTTCCCTTAAGTACAAATTAGAGGTTATGTAACATGCACAAGAGATATTTTATATTAGATATGCAACTAGACCCAAGAAGAATTATGGATAAAATATTTTTCTGAGAAATGCATAACAATTTTGGATTTTTATTTTTTTTTTCCGGGAAAAAAAAAGTGTGTATTTCTTTAATCCTCATCCATATAATTTCCATCAGAATTACTCCAACCCACTAGGATTAATCGAGTCTGAAAATTCACGAGACGACAAAACCGCCTGCCAGATCGATAAAAACCATACGATTTTATCTGAAACTCGAGCCATGGACCAGGATTAGAGGGTTTGCAGCTTTGTTAACCTGAAGGATAGTGTAATAAATTGCACTTTCCCCAAGCCTGTGAGGAATCTGTCTACAGCTCGAACAGTGTGTGTTCGATCACCTCGGAGCGATCGTGAAGTCTCTCCACAAGAGAGACGCCAAATAAATTTTTTCTCCAACCCAAAGCCGTGAGTTGAACCTTCCTCCGAGTGAGAGTATCACACACACAGCAGCATTGCGCTCGGTTTAAGGCGAGTGAAGGGCTTAGGGGGCTACCACTGTTCCACTTACAAGAAGTCCTACTTCGATTGAGTGCTGGCTTGTGAATACAATTGGGCAATGCTGCGAAAAAGTCTCTTTTGGGGCCAGAGTAAAGCCACTACACTCGTCTTTTTCTCTATACATTACCACACAAAGAAATCCCATACCATTTTGAGCCTCTTGGTGGTAACAGTTTGGGGATAGCGGGGAAACTCGGGTGTCCCAATGGCCATACTCGAATATAAAAAAGTCCTTTCAAAACTATTAAGACTTTGCTTAAGTACGGTGATTAACCTCTCAGGTCTAATATTTCAAACAATGACTCATTTGATGTTAGCCGTTTTAGTCTACTTAGCAATTCCCCCTTTGCATATTTTAAAATGCATGGAACAACCAACGCGACGGCATTAGCATATAACAAGGGCTAAATGAAAAGCGAGCGACTCGACGTTTTGACCTTGCAAGCTTGTTTCGAAAGACACGAAAGCACCGAACTTTGCAATCAAATCAAGATATAGTCCAGAGCATAATAAAGGGTGGGAGCATTTCTTCAGCAGAATATTACAGAAACAAAAGAACCTTTTTTTTTTTTTAAATCAAGTGTGGCATTGTAAATAAGAGAGAACCCCGGCACGGCTGCGCGTTTATGATTGTCGAATGTGCCTTCGCTGAGTGACTCAATTGAACTTGTATTGCTCGAGGCCTCCTGGAGAATAGTGCTCATCAAACGGAGCAATAGGGTGTTCAACGTTTAGGGGAGAACAGGAAATAAGTAAACTAATGAGGTGTGGTGATTGAAAGCATCTCAGTCGGGGACAGAGAGCAGTAATGCTTTTTGGCATCATTAAAGCTGGCAACGTGATGGAGAAGGTAACGCGTCAGGAAGCCACGCTGTTATTTTTCAGAACGTGGGCCACGTCGCCGGATGAGCCCGTGACTGATGTGTGTGTGATGGTACATGATTCGGATTAATTGTTAACCTAACACTGGTAATTGAAACAAGGGGGTTCATTGCTTTATCCGCATTCCATCATCCAATTGGATCAGAATGAAATTATTCACCTTTTGCTGTCATTGTGTGTGTTTCTATTGTGTACTAGCTTTGATGATCATCTGTCTGTTGTGTTAACCAATAAGAGACTAGCCCTAGTGGTGTTTGTTTGCCCAGGCCAGGGGTCTGCACCGTTTGCGAGCAAAATTGCAAAAGCTGCAAAACATTTTGCCGTTAAACGAATATAATACAATTTGTTCCTTTGTAGATGTAATGTAGTTGCCTAGTTGCACCACCAGATGGCTTCACTAATGTGATTACAATTGTATTTGAAAGTTAGCAATTTATACCTTTTTGTTTCGACACTTAAAGTATTTTATTTATCTACGTTTACACACCATCACCTCCAAAATAGTCCCCTTGCACGGCAATACATCGCTCCCAGCGTTCCTGCCACTTCTGGATTGTCTTCGTCGTGAAGCGTATCAAGCTCCTTCTGCGATTTGCACTGCATCACCGCAATTGTGTTAAAACGGCCAGGAAGAGGGCGGAGTCCGCAGGTGCCGAATCTGGCGAGCAGGGTGGAAAACGGAAGTGAGATCATAGATAGTTCTTCCGAAGACAAGGGTTGCCGACCCCCAGCTTGAAATCCAACACCTGTGCTGGATTCGAACCAAAAGATGGCTTCCTGATTGGTTATCTCATATTTAAACGTTTCTATTGGTATACTAATTTTATACTTCATTTAACACAAACATGGAGACATTTCCAAGCAAGACACATGCTATATTTTGTCACCACAAACTCCATTAACAGAAAACAAGCAATGATTTATAATTAGTTTCCCAGTGTGTGTTGTTGTTGTTGTTGTTGTTTTTAATAGCTGCAAATGAGAAATAATTTGTAGAACAATGACCCGTGTTGTGTTATTGCAGGCTGTAACCTTTAGAAGGTTGAGAGGCCACGCTGCCGTAATAAACCGCTGGAAATCAATTAAACCTTCGTCGAAAGAACACTTCAAGTCGCCAGGATTCTCCGTAAATAATACGAGACCGTAATTGAAACCAGTTATGCTCATAACAGAATCATTACAAGCGTTTTTATGCACAACAGCGTTCAAGAGGGTTGAGGTCACAGTCATTCAGAGCCAGCGAAGATCTTCCATTAAATCCCATGTCAACCATATCGTCATGGAGCTGGTGAAATGCAATGCAAGTGTGTTCTGAGGGCATCTTTTAGAATTGTTTGCCTCTATATTTGTGATAACAGTTGCACATATGGCTGGGAAAGTCAGATATCCCAGTATAGTGTAGTTAGATCGTTATGGGAAATCATTTTGTACAGTTGTGGTGATCAGAAAAAACATTGCAGAACATGTAACACGCTGTACCCTGCGGTGGGCGATACCGGGCTCACTCACTTTTTGATTTTAATAGTCACTTGCGATTGTTGCTTTTTGGATTGTACGAACACGATCGCCACGTCACACTGTTGTCACAACGTCAGACTGGAGTACAGTCAAAAAGTGACGCGTACAAGAAAACGACTTTCAAGTGATCAATCCTTGACGATGTTTAGACCCGCGTTTTCTTCGAAGAACCGATGAGCCGGATCTTCACCTACGGGAAGGACCTGAAGTCCGCAGGAGCCAAATCCGGCGAGTAGGGTGGGTGCGGAATTTCCGATCTCTCGTCGTCGTTTTGACACCATCACAAAGATCAGGCGCGAATCCCAGAAGGTGCTTGACACGCTTCAAAAAGGATCACGTTCCAGAAGAGGCGTAAAATGTCATACAGGTCCGGCGCTCTTATTGGTTCTTGGTTTGACAGTCGTCGCTTAGGAGAAATCGCACTGCAGGAAAAAGTCTTAAATCTTCCCACACGGCCAGAATTTCATCGGAGGAAAAAAATATATCGTAATGGCCGGAAATCGTCTGTTGGTGAATCCCGATGTCAAACCAGCGATCAAAGACTAGCCAAGGATTATCGGAAATCTTTAGGATTTTTCTAATTTGCCAAAATGGCACAGTGTTCACCTCATTTTATATACCACAGGAAACCAAATCAGCTTTTAAATAAGGTCAGAAATAAATTCGCTCTTATTCTTTTGAATATTCAAACTGAATGTTATGTAGCTCAATTTGTAGCTAGAAATCGGTACAAATCATTATTTTATAATTGCATGCCATCGTAAGACTCACCGACATGAAACACTACGAATTTGTGGAATTATATTGTTTTTTTTCCATTTTAACGTGATTTTAGCTCTGACAGTAAAATTGTTTCGTGGCACCATTTGAAAAATCACAAAAAATTAGCTTTGCCAAATGACTCTTGGCTGCAACATAGCAAAACACTTCATCAAGCAAATATCAAGATTAAAAAAAAAAAAAAAAAGGAATTACACACAGATGAATAATTAGAAACTGTTTAGGCAGATGAAATCCGGAAAGCATTTGTTTTCTAACATGAACAGTGTTATTTATTTCAGTCCTCTGGTGTGGGGATTTAAAAGAGTGACCTGATAAATCATTGCGATCAGGTGAGTTCAACGACACGATAATGGAAGGAAGAAGATTAGATGCGAAGCGTTTGAGTGGAAAATTGCGTCCATTTCTCAGAAAACAGACCTATTTCGATAGTCATTTGTATCTCTGCTGATTGTGTTTGTTTCTGAAAATTACTTCAAAAGAGATGATTTTCCAGCCATCTGTGGTTCTTCCCCGAACTGTTACTCAGTTTGTCGGTATAAAATATTTGAGTAAATGTACTTTGTTACAGTACTATTTAAAATCTTTTTGGCTGGTCTATTGGTTTATTTTATTGGTCTAATGTTATGGGGTTCAGTGTTTTGGCTTGAAGTTTGTGAAACCGAGAAAAACCCAGGAAAAATCCATTAATTAGAGGCGTCATTGTTTAAGCCGCGGGGTTCAAAGCGTGGGAAAAAGGTAGCGGCTTATAGTCCGTGAAATACGGTAACCACATTAATGACTCTATATACTTTTTACTCTGCTATATTTTAATTGATGACGAGTGTCACCAATTCCATTTTGCACCTCTGTTAAAGAGGTCATAAACACACTAGGACCCCCGTCTGCTCCCTGTGAGCGACTTTTTAGCACCACTGGTCTCATTTCCTGTCCAAAAACTTTGCTAACCAGCTTTTGTTAAAGTGAAATAAAAATATTTTAAAACGAAGATCACATTAAATCGCAATCTCTGAATATTTGCTTTTAACTGATCCAAAATGATTCATTTTATTTGTCTATTGAATACTAATGGTTTTCCTACTCGAAGATCCATTTTTCAAAGATCGCTTCACTAATTTGTCTTTCTTTGTAACCGACTTCGATCTCGGTTTCCTTCTGGCATGTTGAAGAGGCTGTTGTGTCGATCTTAATGTTGTGAACGCTGAGTTGAGGTGTGCAATTTGATTTATATTTCACATCTGTTTTTCGGCTTTTTATTCAAATGTGTCTTGGTATTGAGGACTAGTGCATCTTTGAGTCTACGTTCAATATACTTAAGTCAAATACTCAACATTTTCTTAAGTTATATTGGAATCAGTGAACTTTGAACTTGATGTTGGATTGTAATGTGAGCAAGTTTAGCAGTAAGCTATCGATACTTTTACACAAATATAATTTCCAGGTCCAAGATGTCTTTGAATGGAGAATTTTCCCTTGAAATAACTTGACAAGACACCTGCATAGAAAGTCTCTCCATAATCATATGTTCTACATGGGTTGGAGTGGAAGATCTCCTGCTATAAAACTCTGACCTCAACCCTAATGAACACCTTTAGAATGAATTGCTGAGCTGTTGTTTATTCCAAAGTGTATTACTGTCTATATTCCCAGTTTTCCTGCCAGAAGCTCGAGATCCACCTTGACCCAAACCAGGATAAAGCACTTACTGGAGATGAATGAAAGAATCGATGGATTTTGTTTTATTAAAAATGATAGCAGTCAAATAAAACAATAATCTAAACAGTAATATATTTTCAACTTCTGCTCAAAGTTCCCAAAATGGAGCATAACTGCATTTGCTTTGTCCTTCTTATCGGTTTTTAGGAGTATTTGACTTTGTAAACACAATCGACTCTGACAGATTGCCGAGCTTCATTCTCGTCCGGATATCCAGAGGGGATTCCTGATTTAGATGGACACCGCGCTAGAGACAAAGACACAAAAAAACAGGACGTGTAAAGTCAACCAAAGGTGCGGTTTTCTTTCGCCCATTGCTTCTACCCCCCCATCATTTTATTTATTACATTCTTCTTTCTTTTCGTTTTAACTCAGCATGTCCTTTCCAAAGAGACCCAGGAGAATTCCAATGTCATTGTATTAACTCTGTGCTCACAATTGGATTTTTATTTTCTTTATGTCCCTTGTAGAGTGGGCCTTGGGCTTTCATCTTGAAAGGTCAATATGTGCTTATGGTGCATTTATTTATTCATTTATTTATTTTCAGCCAACTTTCCTTTTTCAGTGCCTGTACTGAGCCATAAAACACACCGAAACCTGTCTATGTCTGATCCTTTAAAATTTCTCTGATGGTTCTAAGACTATAGACTTGGGTCATGTCCACACTAATAGGTTTTGATTCGAAAACGCATATTTTTCCCTCGGTTTCGGGCTTCCGTCCACACCGAGGCGGCGTCGTCGGTCAGCAGAAAAACATAGCTTCTTGGAAAGCGCTCTGTATAGTGGATAAATTTAAAAGCGCAGTTTTTGCGTCGCAGCGAAGGCTTTCAAAAACACTGACGCATTTTCCGCTTCACTTTTCAAAGAGCTAGAAAATAAATAACTGGCAGGCGGAAGTGACGCAGGTCGAAGCGAAGCGTTTCCAGACGTTTTAGTGTGGATAAGCAACTTTTGGATGACAATGGAACACGAGGACACCCTGCATTTTTAAGACGGAAAACACCGCCTTATTGTCCTTATTAAATTCTAGTCTGTGTCCTGCATTTGAGGTTCACTGGTTGTTTCCTGACAGTTCCTTATAATTGCAAGTTTATCCCTAATGAGCAAACCAGTGGCAAGGGAAAGTTCTATATGGCATGAGGAAGAAAAGTTGAGAGAAACCAGACTCCAAAAAAGCACCCATCTTCATCCTCAACACCGAATGTCCCTTCATTAGAGGTCCATCATTGTTAAGGTGTGTGAAGATGGGTGATTAAATGCAACCTGTATTCCTGAGTCATTTAATGTAAATAATTACATTAAATAAACATCCTTGAAATCTAGATTCCGGTGCTGAGAACCCATGTTCTCAAAGATATGTTGTCAAGAAGACCATTACAGTCTGTACATTCTTGAGTGCTATCGGTGCGGACCTTTTTTTGTTGCTATGGTCCAACTTTGTTGTAGCTACATATTGATTTTAATCTAACAAAATATACTTTGCTTCATTACCCAGCCTTGTGCTGTCATCCATAAATGACATACGGTGGTAACATGAATTATTTCATGGGGTAATTTGATTGGATGTCCTGGATTTGACCTTTTATGGCACTATTTTGCTCACATCGCACCTTCTTCTCAAGGGACAATACTATAGAAATAAAACGTGGATATATTTTTGCAGCTTGAATAGCAGTGCAGATTTACTACCCTCTAAAAATGACTCAACATGCAGCCATTATTGTCTAAATAACTGGAAACAAATGAGTACACCCTAAGTGATAACAGCTGTACACTGTGAACGTACAGTGGCCAGGGTCATACAGAGGTTTTCCAAGAGGGGTTCCACTGGAAACCAACATGTACTGTGACATTCTAAAGGAGAACATGATGCCCAACCCCAAACACACCGCCAAGATGACAGCTTGCTGAGGAACCTGGAGGTGAAGGTAATGGAGTGACCAAGTATGTCTCCAGACCTGAACCCTGTTGAGCACCTGTGGGGCTCCTCAAGCGGAAGGTGAAGAAGCGGCATGTGTCCAACATCCAGCAGCTCCGTGATGTCGTTATGGAGGAGTGGAAGAGGATCCCAGCAACAACCTGTGCAGCTCTGGTGACTTCCATTCCCAGGAGGATTAAAGCAGTTCTAGATAACACTGGTGCTCACACACAATATTTACACTTTGGAAACATTTTGGACATGTTCACTGAGGGTGTACTCACGGTTGTTGGCAGCTATTTAGTCATTAAAACTATAAATGGTTCTTAAAAACCTTAACAAACATTTTGAACCACTTTGACCAAACCCCTACTCATGATGCTCAGCCTTTCTTACCAAATCAATTTCTTCTCCTCTGGCAGCTGTTGTGGTATAAAACGAATAAATTCACATTAATATATTTGAGCTCGTGCAGTTTGCTACAGATGCAGTTTGCAAGCTATGACTAGTGAGCTCTCCGACCATCCAATCAACTGATGTGAATATGTTGCCATTTTTGGACACTTGCTAGAGGAGACAATGTCAGAAATCCAATTGGAAATGCCCCCTGTCTACAAGCCTTGGAACTGTTGCTACCTCCTTCCCCTTAATGGCACCCCTGACAGGTACTATCGCTTCTCCAGGCAATTGGAGTCTAACAGACCAAAAAGGTTTAATTGTGGCGCCCTAGCAGGCAGGTAATTATTCGATACTTGCAGAAAAAAAAAAAAAACCTTAAAGAGACTAAACACTTACATTATAATTAACACAATACACACCGATACATGTCGCTGTGTAATTATGAACCCATGCAATCCCTTTATTTTGTCCACTTTTAATTAAACAAGGATTCTAAATGATTGCAAACAAATATTAAATACTCGAATGAAACCTCGGTACGGTTCGAAATCGCGGCTTATTGGTCGTAAAATCTCCGACGTGTTAAATGGTAAGTAAAGTAAATTGTGTTTATCTGGCTTCGTTCTAATTGCTTTGCGAAGACACAATTAAAATGTTTATGGAGGGGTTTTCTTTTTTCTTTTTATGTTTCAAATTAAAGCTAATCTCATCACTGCTGGCTTGTTTCAAGCTCACACAATTTTATATAGATATAACACTAATCGCAGATTTAACCCAGAATCAAGAACAGATTCAACTTATGCCAAATCAGTCTATACATCCAGATGAAAGTAGGAAGATAATTAGCTTTAGCATATTTAAAAAAAGAAAAATTGATGACTGGAGTACATGTAGATGTATTGTTGAAGGTTCTCACTTGTTGAACACTTGCTTGCTGGACACTGTTGATTGCATTTGCAGCGATACGACATTATGGCGGAATTGTCCAATTAATTGCATTGCGAATAAATTTTCCGTAATCCTGAGAACCCTGAGAACTTTAGGCTCGGGAAACATTTCAGTACTAATCCTGATAATCCAGCAAACGGAAGCCGTTTGGCCTAGAAACCACTACAAACCATATTTAATTTCTTCACCAAATTGCATTTGCAGTTTCAAAGTTTTCATCGAAACCTCATTCAGATTTAAAATAAATAAATAAATGAACAATATTTAATATATTACACTTTTTTTTATACCACTTGCATTGTGTATGTTTTGAATAAAAAAAAAAAATAATGCACTCAAAGTGAGAGACGGAGACTAAATAAATTTGCGGTCCACCAATTAATACGTTCCTGAGGGAACTACACACAAAAGCAGTGTACCAAAATAGCGTTAGCGGTACGAATACGTGTACGATTACACCCCTTATACATGTAATCCTCAAGTTTTTTTTATTTCGTGATGCCATGCTGTTTGGATTCTTCTTTTTGATTCCATTCCAAGTCTCTTTTTTTCATTGACCTTCAATTTTTTTATTATTATTATTATTAATAGTAGTAGTAATATAATTTAGTCCTTGCTTTTCTTCTATTTGAAATATCTTGAACTGTATTTTTTCGTTTTGAACAGACCATCTGCAATTTTGACTCATTTCATCACTGACGCTGACACGCTGACTGTTTGAGTGTGTATGTGCAAAAAAAACTTTTGTGTGACTACATCATTCATACTTAAACTTCAAGCTTTCTGTATGAGCAACAGGCATCCACAGGGTAGTAAAACACTCAAATGTGGATCTAAATCACAAAAAAACCCTTACCCTGATTGAGAATAACTCATTCCTGGTGGTTTTTTTTTCATTTGTTGGGGAGATTTTTAACAATGTTTGGGGTCTTTATGGTAGACCCCCATTGGTTTGCCATTATTCAACATGCGAAGTCACTCGCTCAGGCCCTTTTAAAAAAAACAACAGAGAGATGAATGGCGATGATAAAGGTCCAATCACTCAAACTGATGGAAATGGGGGAAAAAACAGTGGGGGTTCTTGGGTTGCCAGTTGCTTAAAGGATTAAAAGAAAAGGAAAAAAAAAAGCATTTACACTTTGGCTTTAGTTTTAATAGTGCTAATTATTAGTGCAATGGGTGAAACCAATATCCTTATTGGGACGATAAAAATCTAAATGTGGGGAAACAGACAAATATATCTAGTTGAAGAACTTCCAGCTAGGATTCTCACACCATGGTGTTTCTGATGTTTCTACCCCCGGGATTCCCCCCAATTTTCCCCACAGTCTTTCTTGAGGCATAGTTTTGGGATTCAAATAAACCAAGATGACGTTCATTTTTATTGTGTTTTTATTTTTTGACTCATGTTCTGACTCTCCATGTTGAGTCTTTTTGAAAGACCTTATACCTTGGCAGACACTTTTAAAATGGGTGAATGGAATTTTTTCTATTGAACTCACTGTAAAGCAAATATGTATCGCAAACTGACTGCTTGAGGAATTGAATCCTTTTTGACTGTAAAATGGGAAAAGATATGTCAAAAACATTGTAATAAACACAGTGGTGAAGGTATAGAAATGGTAAGTAGACGCACAAAAAGTTAGGGACAATTTAGAGTGCACTTTGCAAGACATCAAATGATGAAAAGGATGACTGCTGGAAATTGAATTAAAATTTCAATAACCGAATACTATGTTTCTAGATAATTCAAATTTTTGGAAATTTTTTCTAAAAAAATAAATAAAAAAATTATAGCGTTTTTGTTCAACATATATAATTTGGCAAACATCCTCCTCCACAATGACTTACACTACTTTCATTATATAACTTGAACAATAAGGGTTACACCTTTCTTAAGGACCTAACAATGGTAGCTTAGTGATGCTGGGATTTGAACTCATGACCTTCTAATGAGAAGTCCTATACCTTAAACACTTCCCCCTCTTCTTATAGCATAAAGTTGTCTTTCATTTACATTTAGAGCATTTGGCAGATGCCCTTAACCAGACTGACTTATCTAATTTGTGTAACTAAGCAGCCATAGGGTTAAGGGCCTTGCTCAGGGGCCCAGCTTGGTGTGGCTGGGATTTGAACCCACGAACTTCGAATCCAAAGTCTGTGTTACACTAGAGGATTTAGAACATTTGAATAGCACACAATAGGGATGCGCATTTCCATAACTGAGGTCGATGCGATTCGTATCTCGATGCGTCTTCAACGATACGATACATTAAAGATACATATGAAGCAGCTACCGGAAACGATTCGCCACTATCGCGACGCAGCGCGATCCGATTTCGATTCACGCAATGCGATACGATGGAAAAAATACGATGCTCTGCAATGCAATATGCTACAAATAGTTCACTTTTATTTGATTTTATACTTAAGTGACTTCTAACGCGTGGTCCTTTCACAAACAAAAAAATTTAAAAAATGAAATAAAACCAGTTCTTTTCCTGTTCTGTGTGCAGGAAGATGCAGCTCTACCTCTGCCATGTTAATATTAGTCACAAATGATTGGTCACTTTTTAAACAATAAAAATATAGCGCATATGCTAAGTTATATATAAATAATAGTTTTTTTTTTTACTGATTTTACTGTTAAAAACGATACAAATGCCAACTTTTATACCGATGCAAATTAATTTGACCATCTCTAGCATAATAAGCAAAAATATTAGTGTAGCAATAAAGAAAAATAGCTGAAAAGTTGCCCTTTATTGAAACTGTACATAAGAAATGTTTAGTCCTGAGTTTATCTATGAACTAAATAGTAGAAATTAGATGTTAACGACAATATTTTAGCTGTATTCATGTTTTTTAGCCACACATACACTTTTGACCAAATATTTGTGGTTTTGTTTTTACTTTATTGGGAATTTTTACTCCGCACTGTTAATAACTCTCTTTAATCTCATACACACACACACACACACACACACACACACACACACACACACACATAACCCAATTCTCCAATACATTGTGGACTTTACAGTAGACCGAGGAGCAGCATTGTGTGAAACTCATTTCTCTTCAAAAGTCCAGGCAGTAAATCACTTGGAAGCCCTAATGTCATCGGCATGGACCATCAACCCTTTGTTGTCACTGTTCGCTTTTGGGATTCAACCTTTCAAAAGTTTGTGTGGAAAATAACATTAGGAAACTTCCAGAAGTTTGACAGAACACATGCCTGTAGAAATGATTGTAATGTTCCACCAGGTGGTCAAAAATTCATTCCAATGAGTCCACAATTAAATTTTTCCAGTATTTCTCTTATTTGCACACCATGAAGTCTAAAACCGGAAGTATGACTTATATTACAGCTACGACAGGAATCAGAAATACAGCGCAACCTCGATACTCGCGGGGTCACATTCTACGCCCCCTCTGCAACGTTTTGACTCTCCTTTTCATAGTTCCTTTTTTAAGGGGAATTGTACTGTACTGTAAACTCAACAAAGATTGTAAATTACTTATCATAAATGTTTTAGCCACTCGCGGGTTCTCTCCAAATATCGGATTGGCTTTGATACTCTGAGATACTCTCAGTCCGGTTCCAAATGAAAAGTCGTGAAGTGTTGAGGTCGCGAGTGTCAAGGTTTTACTGTATAAAACTTTCTTTCGGCTTCTCCCATTAGGGGGCGCCACAGCGGACCATCCGCAGGGTTTACTGTATACAATATGAATAAAAGCTTTTAATCACCTTATCATAAGATTGGTATTTTTTTTAAACATCTGGCTTCATATTATCTCTTATAAGAACCTTCACTCTTCTGGGAAGACGTTTCACTAGATTTTTTGGAGATTCAGCGTACTTTTTGATTTTTTTTTTTGGTTTCGGAACGCGGCATTGAAAAATCCGAACGTATTTCTCTTGCCCAAGTCGTGCACCAGATTTTCTAACGAGAAGAGTCACCACGAGTAGGCTGTCAAGGCTCTCTGAATTTCCAGTGTGACGAACTCGAGCGAGAAAGGACACGTGTTTCACAGATAATCAGCTAAATCGTGTCAAACCCATCTGCCATTATTCATCATGCGCTACTCTGTAGTGGATTTATTTATCTATTTATTTTTTGTGTGTAAGTGAATTAAACATGGTAGATTTTGCTGCAGAAGATCGAACCAGTGTTCATACAAAAAAATCAACAGGATTGACACTAGATGTATTTAGATGCAGGTGCATTCAATTTTCCCTTCACTTAAACTACGAGAACATGCATGACAAGTCCCCTTTTCACAAAATTATCTCCATCTTCTGGTGTGAAAGATCTCCTGCTCATAGAGCTCCCATATCAACTCTATTCAACGTTTTTAGGATGAATTGGAACACACCCCAGGCCTCCTCACCTCACCTACATCAGTAGTTGACTTTACTAAGACCCTTGTGGCTGAATGAGCACAAATCTTCACAAAAACACTCCAAAAATGTAGGTGAACATCTTCCCAGAAGAGTGGAGGTTATTATAACAGCAAATGGAGACTGACACGATCCACAATCTTCTAATATATCACTTAATAATATACTTTTAAGAGGTTAATGTTTGTCTTTGTGACATCCAGGTCACTATATATACATGTGGGGTGTTTTGTTGTCAACTTGATCATTTCTTCCCATTTACTGTGGTCTGATGATGCAAATGCAAAAAACTGAAATAGGTTAATAAATATAAAAAAAAAACCCAATTACACTAAAGATTACATAATTACACTTTTTTAAAGCAATGTAAATATTTCAAAGCAAAAATATAACATTTCAAGTATTATTATAATAAATAATATTTTTGCTATATAATATCAGTTAAATTGTATTATCAATGAATCATCCAATTTAATGACACATGATTCATTGCACCAGTTTCCTGTGAGAAAATGTTCAAATTGCACTCATTCTTTAGATAATGCATTTCTTTTCTTCCAAAGAAAGAACGATCTGTAGCGCTCTTTCAGTTTATCCTTAATTATCGGTTGATTCCTTTTCCCTGTTTTTCTCTATGATGTGTCCTAATTCTGGGTCTAGCCTAATCAGCAAAGTGCTGCGGATTTTCATTCCTTTTAATTAATTAGTCCGGGTGTGTAACGTCTGATGAGTTAAAGCTCCTGTGGTGGGAATGTAAACCCGTGTCCTTTACAGATAGAACGCACAATTCTCCAATAAGAGATAATGTAGGAATGGATCGTAATTCGCGCAGAACAAACTCAACAAACTCAACTGCTTATAATGATTTCCACAGAACATCTTAAACACGTACAATAAACTGCCGTGCTTCGTTATGCGGTAAAATTGAGCTGCCAAGCACAAGAATGTGTTTGCTTGGTTGTGTTAATTGTTTTGAGAGCAATGACCTGAGTTTACAAGAGCAGTTTAGCTCGTCTTTTGCTCTTATTTTCCCAGCACGAGCAATAACCAAAAAGCTTTGTTGATTATAAAGTAAAATGAATTGTTTGAAGCACATGAAAACGTACATTAAAGCTGTATACAATACGGTATGTGCATTACATTTAGGGGTCGACCGATTAATCGGGGCGGCCGAATGATCAATGCCATAACCTTATTACCTTCCACTTGTACTTTTCTTCAACAGAGTCTATACATCTCTTCACCTCTCTTCATCTCTGCATACCAACCAACCAACCAACCAATCATCCAATCATACGCTACGCTGACTAGCCAATCATGGTTCTCTTTTTCGCCAACGAGTTCCGTTGCTGATTCGACATCCAGAATCTGCAGAACCTAACACCTTCTGACAAGAGCAATGGTATGGAACACACAAAAATACTAAAGCTGACCGACGTTTAAAAAACGTTACCTATGATTTTTATCCATGATTCTAGATTTCATCGGTTAAATATGATGCTAGTTTTTGAAGAAGGAACGTTTGAAACTGTTGTTAGCAAGCCTTCATCCAGCTGTAGTTTAGGCTACAGATAGCCACAGGGACCAAAACCTGCTAACAAGTTTAGTTTAACTTGTTTAGTTCAATACATGTTTACTAATTTACTGTATCACTTCTTAATAATTAGCTGTTTGATTTTATGTATCGGCCATCGACTGCCCTGATTTTAAAATAATGGCATCGGCCAAAGAAAAACCGCTCGACCTCTAATTCCGTGTGAGAGTTTGAATTTGTATTAGCAAAACCATGGAATAACGTTTTTTTTGCTCTAAAAAATGAATTAATGGGACAATGATAATTATCTATGAAGACTAAACAAGAAACCTGACTGGCTTATCTTGTGGTTCTCGTTCTTCCTCGAACTGAATCATCTTTAATTAATCAGACGTGTTACGTGTCATACGGGCTCCTGGGTCATAACGTGGAGAATGTCCTTCTATCTCCGTCCTCTTATTTCCCTTGTTGTCCTCTCCTTGTAACCTCCTGCTACTGCTGTCGCTCATGATTCATTGTACGCTCTTTGCTTTCCATCTATCCCTTAGGCTCTGTTTCTTTCCATCTCTTTATTCGATATCACCTTGGTTTAATTAATTCCCATGTCTCACCTCGTAACCCTTGCGATCTTGGCTGTCTTTATGCATTTAATTCCGCCATGACTGATTCTGGGGGGCATCATCACGAACTTACGGAATAAACAAAAGTATACAGAAAACCCATACAGCCACAGTGAGTAAGTGGTGATTCCCAAAGACCTCTTTAATGGTGGCTTAGCATCATGCTGAAGGATGTCATAATAATCCGTAGGCTACGGCCTTTTTTCTGCATATCAATTTCTTCCTACTGTGCTCAAAGACGCCGTGGAGGAAGAGGGAAACTTCTTTTTCTTCTTTTCTCCATCCCTATCCCCATTAGCTTCTCAGTGTCACTAGTTCTCGGAAAAAGAAAGCGCTCCTGTCCACTTCGGGACAAGGTTGGCTCCTCCTCGAGGTTGAAACGGCCCTTGCGGGATATGACAAAAATATCAGAGGTAATTGTTCCAGTCTCTGTAGTGCTGGAATTGGCAAACTCGACCGAACTACGGAGGAGCGAAGTTTAAAGGGGAGGATATTTTTATGCTGATGTCTCCAGTGCGTTTCTGAGTAAGTACCGTTCCCTCGTGACGGAATCGGAAAATGTCTGTGCTGTTAGAATTGTAATTGCCTTGATGTTTATTATTAGATTATTATTACAACTGTCTTTTTCCAGTTATTAAAAATGTATACAACAGTTTTTTCGATCCCGTATGGGACATCGCAATGTTTAAAACATGAATAGGAAGAAGTTTGACAATGGATGATTTCATATCGCACTTTGAAGACAGACAACAACAATGTTTGAAACAGTATGTTTACACACTATTATCTTCAAAATAGTACCCTTGCACATCAATACAGTGCTCCCAGCATTCCTGCCATTTCTGGAATGTGCCCTGGAAGTATTCTTTTCAAAGCGTGTCAAGCACCTTCTGCGATTTACTCCGGATCTCTGCAATGGTGTCAAAATCTGGCGAGTAGGGTGGGTGTGGAAACGATATGTTGTCGTTTCCAGCGAGAAACTCGGGTGTGAGGAGGAGCTCGATGACAGGGTGCATTGTCATCGTCAAGCATCCAGTTTGTCGAGCGGCATAGATCAGGGCGATTTCGCCGAATGTTCTCTTTTAGACTAGCAACAGTTGCACAACTCAAGATGTACACAGAACGATGTCTTTTGGCGCACCGACTTATGAAGTTCGGTGCTCCCTGTGACTGTGCGTTCAGCTCCAAAATATTGTAAGACCTTTCTAGAACAACTGGAAGAATGTCTGCTACCAACGTGGACTGCAAATGAGCTGCATTTCTATGTTAATGGCCATTGTTTTGGAATTGGATATCCAACAAGCTCATACTGTATTGGTGTGATGGCAATAGAAGGGGAGATCTATCTATTAGTAGGCAGAAACCATCTCCATTCTTCTAAACATAGAAAAATGCTGTAAAATTCTGATTCTAAACATTAGCCTCTGTTTAAGAAAGATTAAAAATCTTGTCAACGACCTAGTAAGCATAGAAAATTTACGCAGTCCACAAGCCGGCATGTTTTTGGGATATGGGAGGAAACGATCTGACTGGCATTACCATGCCCATTTTATTACAGTTTTAATTCTGGTGACTGCAAAGGATTTGAGCTAAAATAAAGCTATGGTTAATCTATTGTTAACAGCAGAGACCAATGACAAAAAACATCAGGAATTCACATGCATTTTACAAGCTTAATTAAGCGCTTTCTCCAGCAGACATCACACTGTTTTATATCCTCTACACTGGTTCACTGTGTGCTTCCAATAACAGGCTTTATAGGCTGTTAAAAGTTTTTTTTTGTTTGGTTTTGTATTTATTTTTTTATATATATAAAATTGTAAAAAATACTGAAATCACATTTGTGATTGTTTTAATATCAAAACTTTCAGAATATATTAAATTACATATTAATCTTTCTGTATATCTACAAAGTTTAATGGTAGTAAATTTACTTTGACCAGACAAGTCAAATAAATATAATTGTAATATAAATGATAATATAATATAAATATAAAACTTTTTATTCCCCCGACTGGAAAATCCTCCCTTAGCATGAATACCAGCTTTACATGCCCTCGGCATCCATACAGTTTGTTTTTCTTCAAACATTCAGCTAAAATACTTTACCATACTTCTTGTAAAACTTGCCAAAGGTGTTCTACACTAGGTGGGAATTTCTTTCTTGCAATCTGGTTCATCCTAAACTTTTCCAACATTTCCTGGTCCAAAAACCCCAAGCTTCCACCTCCATGATTGACTGAGACTGTGTATGTGTATATATTTATATACAGTATATATTAGGGCTATCCGGCGATTAAAACCGTCCGTGTGGAAACATCGCAAAAGTTCTATTTGGTGTCCTGATGATTGACCTCATTTAAAACACCATAATTCCTTTTAAAATATTTACAAGTATATTTTGTCTTCATGCTCTATGTTGAGTTTGGTTTTACTCTAAACATACATTTGCATAAAGCATCCATATTTGTCAATGTCCATGTTGATTGGTGTATTAAAACCTTGAAAAGTATCAATTTCTATTTATTTTATTTATCTATATCATTTCTTTTTATTTATTATATAATGATTTAAATTGATTTAAATATTATTAATTTATATATATAATATGTCATTTATCAGTAGAATGTGATCCAACCAGTTTAATGAGCAGGAGAGCACAATAATCCAATCAGTAACGAAGTAAATAACGTCTTCGAGACTATAATGAGAAAACATTTTCGGTATTTATTCAGATCTTGTAAACAGCTCTTTCTAAAGAAGCACTCAAGCAGAAAATGAGCAAATACGAGGCTGCACTGTAATAATTAATCAACATCCTTTTATAACAAAGGGTGTGGTGCATCATGGCCTTCGGAGAAATCGCTCGGTGAACCGCTAGAAATTTAACGAACAACCAGACACAGCCTCGAGCATATTTCATCTGTACAGATCTATGCTCCGTCGCACACAACTTACTCAAATATTATGTTAACTTTGTCTTCTTGGCTGTCTAATTCCAGACAGGTATTTTTTTTGCTATGTGTTTTTTGAACATCCAATAGAAAATTGACTCCCCATGCTTTTACAAGGACCTCCACTCTTCTGGGAAGATGGTTTTTGGTAAGATGAGGAGGTCTGGGGTGCAGTCAGTGCTCCAATTCATCCCAAAGGTGTTCAAAAGGGTTGAGTTCAGTGCTTGGGGGAGGTGCTAGCTTAGTGTTTATGGCTCTGTGTTCTTCTGATTGGAAGTTTTGGGTTCAAATGCTGGTATCGCCAAGCCGCCACCCTTGGGGTCCCTGAATTAGACCATTAAACTACAGTGCTCCTGGGATTTAAAGGATTTGGAAGACATCATTTGGAGTCCAGCGGTGGTGGGAGTTTTGAACTTGCAACCTTCTGATCCAGAGGTCAATGTCTTAACCACCGAACTGCCACGTCGTCTTTGCTTTAAATCCTAAAGAAATCTGCCCCATTTACAAACCACATTACAAATCAATTCAAATAGAAACTGTTTATTAAACTCATTAAAATCTCAATCTCATGTTTCTTTTGCAGTCAAGTGATCCGTGGTTGGAATTTTCCTTTCAGCTGATACGTGCGTTTCGCTTTTATCCTCGTTACCTTATTACACATCATGCCATGTATAATTATTGCAGAGTCTCGGTAGGGTTTTAACGATAAGCAGAACTGAGACTTCGCAACAATTAGCGCATGTTCCAGCAACCAGGTTTCCTGCCAACTTTTGCATTCACGTCACTTTTCTGAGCACTTGCCATTGTGATTAAGGCCATTGAGTTTCATGTTTCCTACAAAATGCTTCCTAGTTCTGCCGTCTCTTTTCTTCTATGTTTTTTCTTCATATAATATGACTAATTAAAGTTAGCCCCAGGGAGAATATACAGCACGAACATTTCTCACAGCATGACTTAGCGGCAGTCTTTCCTGAGAGTTTGAAATGTGACATTCTTGCTGTTATGCATTGGATCTTTAATTGGCATCATAGGTTCCTCCATTAATGTGAGGAAGCTGAGACTTGAAACTCACAGTGCAAGATGGAAGGGCAGGTTGGCTTGATAAGCTCCGCAATATCACGCTTGTACATTTGTAACAGTCTCTGCAAGTCAGTTTCAATGGAACGCTGTGAAGGTTAGCGCTATTACTAGCATTTAAAGCATTTCTTTTTTGATAGCCCCAAAATTACTCATATTCTTATCAATAATGGCTAGAAAGACAATTCCAGGAAAGGTGGGACACTGTTTAAAGTGTAAATAAAAACAGAATACAATGATTTGCAAAGCTCATAAACCCATAATTTTATTTGCAAATAACATAAAACATTAAACTGACATTTCCCCTCATGTCTCAAAAAAAAAATTTGGACAGGGCTGCAAAATGGCTCTTTCACCATTTGTAAACATTTGGCGCATCATGAAACAAAAAACACAACAAAGAAAACCCAGAACTGTTGAGCAGCTAGAATCCTGTATCAGACCCAAATGGGACAACATTCCTCCGTTAAGAACCTGAGCGAGTGGTCTTATCAGTTCCCAGATGTGTGCAGACAAAAGACGTAATGTTACACAGTGGTAAACATGGTCCTGTGCCAAATTGTTTGAGACCTTTTGAATAAAATTAGTTAAAATAACATATATAACCTTAATATAGTAAATATTCTCAATTGGTTTTATTATGAATCAAATATGGATTTAAGAGATTTCCAAATCACTGCATTCTGTTTTTATTTACATTTTGCACCTTCGATACATTCTTTTGGAATTGGGGTTCTATATATTTGCGCTGCATTTGGAAATTAACCGTCCACTTGACCATAAGGTTTGCATGTGCTTGCAACATCCCATTCCACATTTCGTCCCCATTTCCTTTTATTACAATCTCGACTCTTCTTGGAAGATGTTCCATGAGATTTTGGGGTGTTCTTAAAGAGAGTTTTCTCTTTCAGACATTCCTCTTGAATTTGCACAAAAACGGACCATTTCAAATCCTGAGAAAAACACGAAGTTATTATCGATGCTACTGTTAGAGATGATGTATGCAGGCGGTGCATTTGTGGCTACAGTGAAAGGAGACTTATGTTGAATTGTGTTCATTAGGTTTCTTGCTTTAGTAAGACATTCATTCTCGCTGTGTGAGATTCCTGTCTGTGATGCAGCGCTCTGTTCTACTGCGTTTCTCTACAATATTGATGGTTTCTATAACTGTGGCGTCATAACGATGGTATAGGTGGATTGATCCAGGTATGACACAACTGAAGTTATTGGACCGTGTTTAATATTAGACTCCAGATACTATTTAAATGCATGTGATTATGGTGTTTTTGGGCGATCACTGATATCTGATCCAAATAAGAGTCCTGATTATAAGAATTATGTCAATTTCAGATGAAATATAATTTTTTTGTACATTGAGATTATTGCAACAATTCATGGCCTCTTGTGTATACTGTAGATCTACAAAAATATTAATATCTGCCGTCTATGTAAGCCGCATACGATCAACACCCTGAGCACATTCGATTATATAACATTAGCATTCACAATATTAAATGATATATCAAAACAAAGTGCAGGCACAGATGGACTTCTCGGCTTCAGGGGCAGAGCAGCTGGCATGTCTGACAGGTCCTGGAGCCGATCCAAACGCACCGAAGGAGCCTCGGGAGGGCACGGTGGCACTGGCCACATCTTTTCGTCTGCACCTTACCACGTCGTCCGGTGGTCCGCCCGGGTACTGTCACTGCTTGAGGTTGAGGCTGCATGGCGCACACAGGTCACAGCTGGCAGTGGTGAACACACCTGTCGCCATACTGTCAACCTCCGAGCGTCCTGGACACCACAGGAATGACAACGGTGACCGCAAGCCGGGTGGCAAATGTTTCAGTGCTGTGCCTTATTGTTTTTTTTAGGTATCCCTTTTTTCAAATCCATTTCTGGTGAGGGTAATGAAATGGATATGTGAAGTCAATGTCATAAACATACTAATGGTGGTTGTATTACATTCCAACGCATGAACAAATGAGCTTTCAGACATGAAAACCCCACAGTGTTATTCAAATTGAAAGTTAATGAACAGCTGCTTGTTTCGGACCTAATTACAATGAAAGCATCCAGTGGTTGTCCCAGTGGTTGCTCAGAGAGAAAAATGGCAGTGATTTAGATGACAGAATTTTACACCATGCTCTGTTTTAATAATTGGCTGAAGTATAAACCTTTCAGGTAGCTGAATTACCATTCTGATTTAAACAAATATACAATTGTAACTATAAATAAATAAATAATATATACACACTACATTGCCAAAGGTATTGGGTCACCTGGTCATAAGTACGGTATGTGATTTTTGAGCATCACATTCAACATTTAGTCCCAAGTTTGCTCTTATAATTTCCTCCACTCTTCTGAGAAGATGTTCCACTAGATTTTGGAGTGTGTTTATGGATATTTGTGTTCATCAGCCACGAGGGTGTTATGAAAGGCAGGTACTGACGTAGGTGAGGAGACCTGGGGTGCAGTCAGCGTTCACATTCATCCCAAAGGTGTTCAGTAGGGATGAGATCAGAGCTCAGCAAGACCTTCCTCTCCAAAGCATGGAAACCAGATCTTAAAGGAGCTCACTTTGTGCACAGGGGCATCACCTTGAAATCATCTGTATAGCTTGGTAAGGTCTTCATGAACTGTTTGGAACTGTAAATGTATGTCACCATGGTTATAGGTTTTGGTGAGACTGACTACAAGATTTAAAGGCACCCTAGATTGCATCAAGTGCTTCTTCGCTACCAATGGACGCATTTGCGATGCAAAGCTAGCCACGTTTAACGATGTGAAAGATGAATTATGTCAAATTTCCACTTTAAAACAGAAAAAAATACACTCTCTAACACCGAGACATCGGAACTGGGAGATACGTACATCCTGACATGCCGCTGCTACTGTTTTGTCATATCGCTGTCTCGGAATCAGGTTAAACAGTCAAAAGTGAAACAGTCAAAGATCAGGCTAATTTAGGCTAATTCAGGCTAAACAGATAAACAACACAAAACAATGCTTCCGGTAAAGTCGCAGTAGAAACCAAGCATTTTTTAATAAAAACAAAAACGAACCTGGGTTATTTCATGTTTGAGTTTGAGGTTATGTGGAGTGTGTGGCTAATTCCCTCCAAAAAACAACAACAACAATGCTAACTTGATTTGAGATTTTCCTTTGCACCCGAAAATGATCTGTTTCATTCGGTTTGATTCAAATTGGCACGAAGCTAACTAGACGTTCGAGCGTCTCGGAGCGAAAGCGCAAATCTCTCAGCGACACACACACACACACACACACACACACACAGCTGTGATTAGACTACTTGTTTACACGATTTAAAGTACTGCAGATGTTTAGGAGGGGAAAAAAAAAACAGAAAAGGAGGAAATATGTCTGAGGCTCTAATATACATAGCAATATTTGGGAACAAATTAAGGTTTTTAATCAGTCATGGTGCATTGTGGGTCACACAATATATTTTAAAGTTGTGTTTGTGTGTGGGGGGGTGGGGGTTGGGGGTTATCAATTTCACCCGAGAATTTATTACAGTCCTAAAATCCAAAAATATGGCTATTAATTACCATGATTGTCATTGTAAAAAAAGAAGAAAAAAAAGTCATTCCTCATTCCGTTTTCGTTCGAATGCGAATGAGGCAAGAGGTAAATAAAGTCGATTTTGCCGAGCGCGCGGTTCACGCCGTAATTTCGCAATTTGGAGATGTGACCCAATAATGCCTCAGCCTCCTTTTCTTTTTTCTCGCTGCCGCTGCAATTCAACACTGATTATGGTTTCCACGCTCATGCAATTTGAATATTTACCCCGTGCCAACCAGCAACCCCAATTCCAACCCTCCCCTCATTTGCATTTCGATTTGCATGCCAATAGGCATCGGGATCCGGGGTAATAAATACAGAGCGTAATCAGCGTCATTCATCCGAGGCTGAAATGATGGTTTGGGGTTCGTCCCGAGCACTTATCCCATCTAACGGTGGACACGCAGGCATCAGGGGTCGCGCATGCTAATCGCCAGGGGGGAAAAAAATGCAGCGCAGATTGGACACGCCATGTGCCTCAGGTGATTGGTTGTCTCCAAAACGTAAAACAGGGCTCGGGTCGCTTGACCAGTGCCATCTAGATCGTAATTCGTGGCTGTTGTCTCGTCCCCGTCACGGATACGTGACGAGACTCCTGAGGTGTTTGCTAAAGTCGCTGTCTAAATCTTACGCCTGTTTTCCAAAAACATACAAAGGGTCTGCTCTCATTCGGAGGTCCACAAACGTCTTCTTTGATGGACTTTATTATGACTGACTAACTGTCTCATTTCCATACTGTAGAGGTGGAGGTACGTGCTGGAAAGAAGGGGAATGAAAGTCAGTAGGAGTAAGACAGAGTACATGTGTGTGAATGAGAGGGAGGGCAGTGGAGTGGTGCGGTTGCAGGGTGAAGAGGTGGAGAAGGTGGAGGAGTTCAGGTACCTGGGGGTCAACAGTGCAAAGCAATGGAGAGTGTGTTAGAGAAGTGAAGAAAAGTCTACAGGCAGGGTGGAGTGGGTCTAGAAGAGTGATAGCAGGAGTGATTTGTGATAGAAGAGTATCTGTGAGAGTGAAAGGGAAAGTTTATAGGACTGTGGTGAGACCTGAGATGATGTATGGATTAGAGACAGTGGCATTGAGTAAAAGACAGGAGGTGGAGCTGGATGTAGCAGAGCTGGTTTTCTTTGGGAGTGATGATGATGGACAGGATTTTGCCTTCAAATGTACTTAAGTATCCAAATACTATTATTTATTATAACTTTATTTTATTATGTTCCTGATTGATTTTTTTAAAAATCATAAAACCAAAACCTTGTTTTCAACTACTTTAAAAAAAAAATCCCTCGAGTTCGATTTTCCTCCATCATTTATTCCTCTCAAAATGTTCTGCTTGCTGTTGAACTGATGTTTGAGCAGTAAACTTTTAATCCGCTCATAAATAAAAAGGGACGACTGATTACGCAAAATGTAGTCGAGTAAAAAGTAAGATATTGGACTTTGAAATGTGAAGTTAAAATCAAAGTACAGATACGTGAAAAAACTACTTAAGTACGAGAACGAATCGCATTTCCTTCCTTAAGGTCCGCCGCTGCATCTAGAATTCTGCTCTGGTTCATACATAGAGATAAAGTAGGGCAGTAAGATTAAAGCTATAAGATCTTTTCTAAATGGATTATAATAAATTATGAGCATCTGTGCATTTGTGCAAATATGAAGTTGGTGTTAACACCTGGTGCCATTTTTTCTATCATATTTCTCATTGATTTTTTGCTCCAGTTTTTTCAAATTCATCTTGTGGTTTCATACCATATAATGTAAACACCATGCATTGAAAACCTCGGAAAGAAGACGTTTGTAACTGTAAACATGTGTTACAATGGTTTGAGTCGTTTGTAAGAATTGACCAGAACTACCTGTGCAACCAATGACTTGATCTCACAGTAGCCAATCAGATTCGTGTTCAGGCCCCCTGGTGGTTAAGATGCTGCTGTTTAGAAGGTTGTAAGTTCAGATCTCACCACCACTGAGATGCCTTTGAGCAATGCTCTTATCCTTCAACTGCTCAGTCGTATGAATGAGATCGTTGTATGCCGCGATGAATAAAAGCATCTGCTATATGCCCTAAATGTAAATTGAAATCTACATAAACCAGAAAGCTCCTTTGAAATGATCTGCATTGCGCATCTCATGCCAACTTCAATCATTTTCGTTTTGAGTTTATTGAAACTAAACTACTCATAATCCCCATTTAAAACCGTACACCAGACTCGGATCTGTTCACCAGGCAGGGCGTTTGTTTCGTGCCTGGTGATGCTTTATAATCATCCGGTGTAATTCATCGGGGCAGTCATTCACAGCAAATGCAATTTCATGAGCTATTCGAATTTAATCAGATGCCGAACGGAAAGTGATAAGAACAAAAGGAGGGATGTCATGCAGCTTTCCTACATCGAGCCTTTGTTTAATCATCTCTGGCAGACTCATTTCGGATCCGTAATCATTCCGACGGAAATTTTCACCCAACGACTATAGTAAACACGAGGCGACTGTTCCGCCGTGGAGTCGCGTCACCAAACCCGCCGAACAGCTCGAGTCAAACGTAATCGAGGTTTTCTGGGTTACTACAGTATTAAGCTGATCATCTTTAATGACAATGCAATAAAATGTTTGGAAAATTAAAAAAATATATAAGGAATTTTAACTTGATTCGGGTTTCTGGTAGCAAATTTTAGAACAATTGACTAAATCAATTGACAATTGACAAGTAAAACAAAAAAATCTATGTGCCAAATACACTACTTCTGGATTTGTAAGAGTTTTTTTTTTTATATGAAAGTATTTTAAGTCATTTTTTCAGAATTCCATGTATGGGCACTTTTTCTTGTTGAGCGCACCCGTCACCGTGCTTCATTCAGTTACAGAAGTTGACACAGGGCTTTGCAAGGCTTTCTCAAGAACATCCCCAAAAAAGTGTCTTTTTGGATGTAAGAAATATAGAAACTTTACCATATAGTCGTCATATATACTCTTGTTCTTGATGTTAAATTTCAGACTTGGGATCCGATTTTGGATCAAATATATGTACAGCTGGATCTGATTGTTAACCAGCTGTTTTCGGAGAGAAGCATCAAGCTGTATCTTTCTTTTATAAACCTGATCAAACTAAAGACTCTTCGGAGATATAAAGAGTATCAGTTACAGTGTGTCTCCTTTAAGATTAAGTCGGTGTTAGTGTTCACACAACCTTAATTAATTTTTTTTTTCTTTTAAAATTGATCTGAAATGTAATTGAAACCCAACCGTATCTTTTACTACGTTAGGTTCTGTTTTGGAGATAAAAAGTGAGATCTTATCCAGCAGTAAAACTTTTTTTTAATTACATTTCAGAATATTACGATCTTTTTTTCTAATAATCCCCATAGAAAATCTGATATTAATATATAATATATGCAAAATACATATATAATTATACATGTTCATGTATGGATTTCACAGATGTAAAAAATGTGTCGGATACAGTAAATGCATTATTTATATATACTGTGTATATATATATATATATATATATATATATATATATATATATATATATATATATATATATATATATATATATATATAAACCTAGCATTTTATGGTTTTTGAGAAATATTCATGTTTATTTTGTTGCAAGTGAGTAAAAGCCAAAAGACAGTGAAGACAAGTGGGGTCCAAATGTGACATTTTTGTCTCTAACAGATAAACTTGTGTAAGACAGAGGACAAGAGAGATGTTGTTAGCGGACTCCCTCACCCCCGCACTCTAACATGGCTAGCTTAATGGTTTTGCGAGTGTTCTGGAGCAGGGAGAGTTCCTGAAAGCAAGATGGCTACCATTCCATACTACAACAGCATGAAATTCCATCTAGATTGCAGCTCATTGGAACCGACTTCATCGTATGACACGACAATAAGCTGAAGCGGACTTCCACACTCTTTTTAATTAAGGGAGCAGACAGTCATCTGGAGTTCTATCATGGAACAGCCTGCCCAGTCATTGCACCAAATTCGTTTAGAAGGAAGGAAGTTCAGCAGGAAGTTAGGAAGGAAGGAAGGAAGTTGTATAGAAACAAAAGAAACATGCACGTGTCTCTCAAAAACACACAAATGTATATATACTATAACTTTTATATATATATATATATATATATATATATATATATATATATATATATATATATATATATATATATATGTAAATCTAACATATAAAATAGCATCAATGGAAAAAATTGAATATTCATGAGCTTCCACTTAATAAACCAACCAATGATGACTTCTTTAGAATCCTTGTGTACTACGCAATGCTGGATAATCTTTACAAAACTACAGCGATGCATTGAAATTGCACTGGATTGCATCATCATATCAAACATCTTCCACAAACAATACAGTGAACCCTCATGGGAAATCAGCTTCATACTTATCTGAGCACTCATCCTTTTTTTTAGGCCGTTAAAAGAAAACAGATGAATAATCAGTCTTCTGTTCTTGAAGTCTTCATTTGCTCGTGCGCGATCAATAAGTCATGAGAACGCTATTCACGGAAGTGAGACGGCCACAGTGGACTTCCGTGTCCTTTATGAAAAATGCAGGTCTCTAAAGCATAACGGTGTTTTTATATTTTTCATTTTTGTCTAAAAGCTCTCTGTACAATCAGTGATGCTTGGAAGGTTTTTTTTTACAGTAAAATAAAAGCACAAGCAGCAAAAAGAGGTCTTTGCAAACTGATTACATCTGATTAAGAGCGAGCGGAAGCCTGAGAGAACATCCGCGAGTTTTTGTAGCGATGTTCTTCAATGATTGCGTAAAATTCTCAAAGCCTATTCAGTTATTCACCGTAACGCACGTCATAGACTAAATCTTTCAGTGAGTACAGTGAAGTTGGAGTGAGAAATGTAAGAATGAAGAGATATACAGTATGTGTGGAACGTTTGTGCCTCCTGGGATTTCCTGTTCAGTAGAAACTCTACAGAAGGTAGATGTTTTGTATTGGATAAGGTCCTGGGACTGAGTCTTTTACCTCTTTTCTAATAATCAAATGCTCCTGAAGAGCATTTAGTAGATCCATTTACACGATATGTACCAAAGGATTGGGTCACCAGATCTTTTTAGCCATATGTGAAGGGTTATATGATCTACAAACCCAGTATGGACAACTTAGTAGTGGTGGGATTTGAACTCATGACATTCTTTTTCAACATCTTAACCACTTCCTGGTGAAAGTTCCTTTTTACATTCATTGCATTTATCCAACAGAGCAGTTGAAGGTTAAGGTTCTTGCTCAAGGGTCCAGCAGGGAAAACTTGGTGTTGGTGGAATTTGAACTCACGACATTCCTTTTTTTGAATAACCACTTTCCAGAGAAATCCTGACTTTAAAGAATTATAGCACAAATGGTGGAATTTGTATGCGTGCAAGGGCAGTTTGTAATCTTTATAAATGAGGAAGATGATTACTCGGACAAATTTGTATCTGACGCCTTTGGGACTTTAAGGGCACACAAAAGTCTATGAGCTTCGGGCAGCGCAATTCACAACACATGAGTCCTCATCTGGTTATTCAATAAATGAATCCTCTGAAGAAATAGTCTACTTTAAAAGTCCTTGACACAGTTCAGTACTTTGACAGATGGTACTTTACTTTCTGAGGAGAGAAAAACATGGATCAGCCATAACATTAAAACCACTGACTGGTGAATAGTGATTATCTTGTTACAGTGGTACCTTTCAAGGAGTTTTGCCACAAAATTGGGGGCACACAATTGATCAATTGAACTAGGAGAGCCAAACCTGTTCCAGCATGACACTGCCCCGTGCACAAAGCCTACTCTATGAAGATATGGTTTACATGGGTTGGAGTTGAAGAATTTCCGCTACAGAGCCCTAACCTCAACACTACTGAACATCTTTGGAAAGAATTCCAACGCTCATGCACCCCAGACCTTCTCACCTTACCCTACATTAGAATCTAGATTTACTCCTGTCAAAGCTGAATGAGATTCTTTGCTTGAATCTCTGACATTTCAATTAGTAACCCAAAGTCTTAAACACTATGCTACCACCAAAAAGTGGTTTATTGAAAGACAACTCCTGCATTGGTCATGAGTGCCATGAGTCATGAGTGCCCAGGACTCACTAATGTGTATGGAAGCAAAGGCTAGCCCACCTGGTCCCACAGAAGAGCTATGGAAGGAGTTGGATTGGGGTTAGGTCTTTGGTTCTATCTGAGCATGTGCATCGCTTAACTAGGGAACGTGGTAAAATAGCAGACGTGGTTAGAATAGCAGCAGTCAGCACCATTAGTCTCCAAGCTTTTTGATACCAAATCGTTTAGCAACACATGAACTCCTAAAGAAAAGACTGAAGGGTGTGTCTGGGGGGTTTATGCAACCATTAATCAGTGCATATTTAAATTAAATATACTACCCTTATTTGGGAATTGGATGCACAACCTGCTAGTCAAAAAAAAATCTTTTATGAAAGCTCACCTTTTTTTAAATAGGCTCCTTCAAATTTTGCTTTTGGTAAAGAATCCTTCCGCTGCTGCAAAATACAATCTTGCAGTCCTTCACGCTCTAGCCGCCAATATTTCGAGGTTATTTGAGAAAATTTCACATCATACTTCTTTCACCCCCAACAGGGTTAAGATCTGGTGACTGTGCAGGCTAGTTCATTACAGATTAAATCCCATCTGCTTTTTCTTTCAAGAGTTTCAAGCTGGGCTTTGGGTCACTGTAATGTTGTAAATTTGTTCAAATCAAGAGCTCTCCACATGGAAGCGCTTGGGGTTTTTAAATGGAGTGATAGCCTTGCTTATTCAAGATCCATTTTATTATGTATACCCCTTCCCAAAACACTCCAAACCTTTCCTTAACCATGCTTGATGACCTTATGTGTTCCTCTAGCTTACTTTTCATTTTTGTTTGTGTCTTACGTACGTTCTCACTTAGATTTGGCTTTCCGTAAACTGTATTTCAGTCTTCCTTTGTTCAATGTCTGTGCTTTTAGACCTTTCTCAATCTCTTCCTTTTGCTAGCCAGTCTTAAATCCGTTTTCTTCTTTTAAAACATTGCCTAGAAGTCCAGAATCCTGAAGTCATATCTTGTCTGTTGACATTGGGACAGGAGTTTTACAAGTACCAGGCAACCAGCTGAAGACCTGCGAGACCTCGTTTCTCAAACTGCAATAACTAATCGATAATTAAATTCGTTTTCAGTATCGATTAGTTGGGCTCCTCAAGTTACGGTTTACAGATCGTCCGGTATTTTTTGGAGCTCCGTTGCGCAGAAGGCTTGACAGGCTTTGAAAAGAAATCTTCTAGGACACGTTCCAGAAGTGGCCCATACATACATACATATGCCATCACATGTTACATTTGCATTAAGCATCAACATTCAATCCAATACATAATTTCCTGCTAGCCACATGCCTGGAAGCGGCAGAGTGAATTCAAACTTTTCTCTTGATATGTTCACAAGGAAGTTTGAGCAAGACGAGGGTGTTTCCTGTCCCTTCTAATCCACCGAATGTCAGTCAGGTAATCAGGTAATTTTACCTTGAAACCTCAAACCGAAGATTTTGATCATCGTTTGCGAGCGCTGGATTCGGCTGAATTGAGCGCATGACTCGTTTAGAATTGTACAAGCCGAGCATTTCTTTATTTTAAAATGCAGATAGGTATCTAAACAGATATCTCATGCAAACAATCTTTTTTCACTTTAGAACATATTTCCAGTACTACACAGAGGGATTGGAAGGGAATGCTATAAATTTGGGCCATGCTCTCTCTTCTACCTTCTTATTCTACTACTATTGACATAGCAAAAATATCTGAAAGCTAAGATGGGATCAGCTTATTCACACACACACACACACACACTTGCCGAAATGAAGACAAACACGGCGTCACGCCTCGCAAGGCCCAAACTCTCAAAAAACACGTATTATCAGCATTTTCATTTTACCTTCACTTCAAGCTGAGATATTTAAACCCAAATGCATTACCGGATTAGAACACGCTTCACCGCCTTTCAAACCTGAGATCCATTTTCCTGCTTTTTAGATATTTGCGTTGTAACGTGCTTGCTAACTACAGCCACGCATACAGTATGTCTTATATTTAGAATTGAACTAACTCATTTATTCGACCAAAATTGCTGAGATTGCTAACGCGGCGAAATATCCCATCATGCGCCACATGATTCGTTGTAAATGAAGACCTGCGGCATCGCAATCGAATTAGACTCACATGAATGTAGACCGACTTAGTCAAGAACATTTATGAGTTGTTTCTTGCATATAATTACCTTTTTTTTTATTATTATTGGTTTTTTTTTATGTCTTTTAGAAAAAGAATGCACTCTGATATTTATATATCAAATATTAGATCTGGGAGTAAATACACGTTTCTGTATAGACAATTAAACTGAGACACCTTCATGACTTTTCCAGCCATATCTGGTTCTTCTCCGAACTGTTACGAGAAATTACAAGGCACACAATTGTATAGGACGTCTTTGGATGCAGTAGCATTACATTTTCCCCTCACTTGAACTAGGAGACTTAAATCTGTTCCAGCATGACAATGCACCTGTGCACAAAGCCCCCTCTATAGAGATATATATATTCTTCCAGTCATCCCATCAAAGTGTCCATCACCCATTATGTCATCTGCAACAGTGGTCCACCCCCTTTTTGTGTTTCACTGCCTCGTTATTTATTCATGGAGCCGCCGTGAAGCGTTTGCGATTAGCGTGAAACCTCTCGAAACCAAATTACAGTGAGTTGATCTTGCGATTATGGACGTGCTGGATGCCTGCCACTTTTGTTACCCAGGAAATTGCACCATACTTTGTGCACCTGCTACTCGTTTCCCTCGCTCTGCTCCAAGGAGAAAAAAAAATATGATCAAAGATTGAGAAGCTCTAACTCAGTTCGGAGTCACTTTTTCAAACAATCATATCCAAACCAATATTTAGTCTGTCTAATTGAACTTCCCACTCACTGCCACCTGGCAAAATCAGGTTTTTTTTTTTTTTTGGTTCCCCACGCAAAGTTCAGATGAATCCCGGTTGATTTTTGTCTAAATTTCTGTTGGAAAAGGAGTGAACTTTTGAACTTGAATTTTCCATACAAGTTTGCTCTCATACACTGCTTGGACAACTGACCATATGATTAGATTTTTGAACATCTCATCCCACATTTAGTCTCCATTTCCTGTTACACTACTTATCTGGGAGGATGTTCCACTAGGTTTTAGAGTGTGTTTATAGAGATTTGTGCTCATTCATTCATGTGTACTGAAGTAGGTGAAGTAATGAGGGTGCAGTCAGCTTTCCGATTCATCCCAAAAGGGTTCAATAGGATTGAGGTTAGAGCTCTACGATATAGAGCTATATATAGAGCTGGAAAAGTCAAGTGTTCCAAAACTTTTGTCCATATAATCTGTGTTATGTTGTTTTTTTGTACTTTGTTCTGGCCAGAATCAGGCTATAATCCTTTGGCTGAAAGTCTCTGCAAAATATCCACCTCCCCAACACACACACACACACACACACACACACACACAAAATGGCTTTGATGGCCAATTTAATGGGGGTCCAATAATCCTTGACATCCGCTCACCAGAAAACGGGCTCAGATAAATAGCAAACATGGCTAATCCGCTCTAAATGGCCGTGTTGCCTGTTCGAGGGCAGGTCAATCCATCTTTCCAATCAGCAGTGTGTTTTGTTAACAGGCGGAAGGATTGATCTTTCCGAACGGCCGCGAACGGCAACAAGGTAGACGTTTGGATTCGCAAAGGTTAATCTTTAATCGCAGCCCGGATAAATTGCTTCCGCGGTGTTTGATTCGCACGCGTGTGTGCGTATTTGTTTGTTTGTTTGAGTGTGAACATTATTACTCTGTGATTCATCAGAAGATTAATTTTTGATGCTAATGGAGCCTTCGCAGCGTAACATACATTTTAATGGCTTCCGAAAACAACACACCTATTGGCAGATGAGCAAATTACGCCAGCGTCCGTTTGAAATCAAAGCTAAGGGGAACTCTGGGAATCGATTTTTTTTCTTCTTTTTCTTCTTCGGGAGAGTTTTTCTCTTGCCAATTTACAATCGATCCGGTGTCTTTTTTTTTTTTTTTTGCCATTGACCTCCTCCTGTCTTGCTGCTGATTGAACACTGAAGAATAAATCAGGGAGGGGTTTTTTAAGATCAGCGTATTGATCTTTCAGAGAAGTAGTGAGGTCCGACCTGTTTTCGTTCAACGTTTCTTTGCTGCCTAAACGCTTACCTCAGAGGTAACGTTTGACTATTTCACCCAGCAAATCTTAAAGCTTTTTTTTAAATTCTTTTCCACATTCTGATGCAGAAAGAATGGTTTGGGCTTCAGTAAATAAAAAGTCGGTCTATTCAAGATAAAGGCCACATATTTGCATAATGTTTTTATACTCAGTACATTTACAAATATCAAATGGAACATTTCTATGCTTCTTACCATTGTCTCCTTATAAAAAATGCTCTGTTTCTTTAACCAATCAAATTTCATATTCACCTCACAGGGCAGCTAGCTGGCCCAAAATAGCGTCAGCATATTTCCATCCTCTGATTGGTTGGTCAGAGGGAAACTGTTACAACCAAGTTCGACTGGCAAAACACGTCTGTAGCTCTGCACACATTAATACATCTGAGTTAGACTTTTTTACACCTACGGAGGAAAAGAAATTGATTTGGTCTCGGACATACTTAAAAATACATTTTCCAGAAAAGCTAGACATCGTGAGGAGGTCGTCAAACCCGAAGCTAGCTAGCGTGTCTCAGCCCGGGAAAGGGTTTGTTCACCACTTCCACACCAGTGAATACGAGCGGTACCACTGGATTACAGCCTCTGAGGGGCGCTGCACATTATGAGTCTTCATCTCTGGTGAGGTTGTATTTTCTTTACATTTTGAATGTTTTTGTCATGTTATTAGACAAATATTGATTCTGAACTGCTCCAGATGATGTAGGTGCGGTTGGAGTGTAGAGGTTTGGAGACTTAATTGGGTTTCTTGCTTTAGTAAAATGGTTTTCACCTCCATATGTGAAATACCTCTCTCTCTGTAATGGCACGTGTTGTTATATTGCGTTTTTGTACTGTATTGATGGTTTCTATAATTGCGATGTGATGGTGGTGGTATTAAGAGGTGGATTAAGTCGGGTACGTCCCCACTGAAGGCCCAGGTACCAAATGCACGGGCCGCCACTGGTTTTTAGTCTGCCTGTATATTAAATTAAGCATTCTTCTGCCTTATTTACAGGACAGTGACCCACAATTTTAAGAATCTGGATGAGGGTTTGAATGAATTATGCATAAAAAAGTGGTTGCAAACCCTTTTTGAATGCATCTCTATGCATTTTTACACATCTAGACTTTGTGATTTTAATCCACTACTCCTTGCAAAACTGTCGTAAGCATCTTAGCTCTCTTGTGCATGGTTGTTATTGAGACGTCCCACAGATGGGACTGAAGTCTGGCCTCGGGGCTATTCCCAGACTTTGATTTTCATCTTTCTGTAGTTGTTTCTTGCTCGACTTTGTGTGTTTCAAGCTCTCGGCGTGTTGGAGGGCGAATGTCGTGTTTTAGCCTCAGCTTTTCAAAGTGGACAGCAGGATTTGTGGAGGAACAGCTTGACGGATGTGCCGGCTGAAAAGATGCATCGTCAAGGCATGAAGTTCCCACTACCCTGCTTCAAAGAAGGTACAGATTTGTTCCGATGCCTCGCTGTGTTTTTGGGCCAAATATCCACTATATGGATAAAAGTTTGTGGATACCTGATTATAAGCTCCACTCTTCTGGGAAGATGTTCCACTAGATTTGTGCACAGGGGCATTGTCAAGTGAAGGGAAAATTCAATGCTTCGTCACTTACGGCACCTCATAACAGAGTCATACATCATTCTACGAGGGGCGTTCAAGCCAAACCTGGAACATTGGATTTTACAGGAAAGAAAATTCATGGTGATACTGCATGCAGTAGTAAGGGTCTAGTATGTCCTATTGCCGCTAGGGGGCGCACGTGTCGCTGGCCGGTCCAGAGAACATTAATCAACATTTATTTATCTATCTATTTGTTTGTTTCATTTGTACTCGATAGCCAGTGCACTTCCATGTTTGTCTCAGGTCAATGATCCCTCCCAGCTGAATCCCATTGAATCTAATTAGCACTTGCATATAGTCTGACCTTAGCAAACACTCTATCTCTTTTGTCTGTTGGTGCTGGTTCTCCATGCTGAACCATAATGGATTAGTGCAAAACCAACTATCTGTCTCTGAATGTGGATAAAATGAAAGCAATAGCTTCAGGAGGACACGTAGTGATCGCTTTCTCCTGAATGTCAACGGCTTCTCAATGGAGATCGTTCTCCAGTTCTATAACAAGGAAAGCTCAGCAGCACTACTTCTACTTCTTGAGAGAGCTTTCGAAGGCCTAGCCTCCACCACACATCCTCACCGACTCCAGAGAGACCATCCTGAGCAGCTGCATCACTTCCTGGTTTGGAAATCGCAAAGTCTCGGCTCTAACGACCCTACAGCGGATAGTGAATGCAGCTGAGAAGATCATCAGGGTTTCTTTTCTCTTCATCATGGACATTTACAGCACACACTGTGTAAGTAAAGCCACCAGCATTGTGGCTGACCACACACACACCCCTCACACACTCTTTATTCTTCTGCCGTCTGGTAAAATGTAGCGTAGTTTCTTTCTAGAAGTCACAGGACTTCTCAAAAAGAAGGGATATTTTTTCAGACACACTACAAGTAAAAATTGCACTTTATATGGTGGAATGCCAAAAAAACAATTTTCCCTTTCATTTGAAATAATTCCTGTTCAAAATCATGCTTACAGAACTTTTTATGCCCGGGACTTTCCCATCAGCTGTATGTGACTTTACAGCTTTTTTTTACCGGTTTAAGTGGACTGGCAGACATTTGTGCCGGCTAAACGGCTCAGTAATTTCCACATCACTGCTTGACTGAGTTGGGGGTCAATCCGGCAGCCGGCAGCTAGCTGTCAGTGTCAAAGGTGTTCTCCCACCAGAAGGCCCCTTATGAGGAATGTGTCATGTCAAAGGGAAATTCCCACAAGTCCAAGAGGAACCCAGAGACAGAAGTGACATGGCAAATAAGACCTGGGCACTTGACGGGCAACGGCAAAGGCTGACAGGCTCGGAAACTGCTATTCGTTCACAATTTTATTTTTTTTGTAGTAGCAAAGGAAGCTAAATATTTCTACAGTTTAACTCGCAGGCTTAAACTATATTGCCTAGGATTTGCAGTGTATTCTTTTATTTTAGCATTTTCTTTTCTGTCCATGACTTGAACTTGTCTGGGAGTCTGGGTTTTCCATTTGTTTTCAAAGAAAAGCACAAAAAATCACTACATGGACGAACTACATTGAGACACCTGACTTTTCCCACCATATGTGGTTCTTCTCCAAATTATCACAACGTTGGTGGCACCCAATTGTATTGGAAGCAGTAGAATGATTTTTTTTTTTACCTTCACATGAACTAAAAGACCCAAAGCTCCAGCATGACATTGCTACAACCCATGGTCTACATGGGTTGGGGTGGATAATCTCCTGCTATAGAGCTTCAACGTCTTCACTTCACCTCACCTCCATCAGTACCCGACTTGTCTTGCACCAGAACATTATCATACCAGCAAATGGAGACAACATCTAGAACAGGATTGTCGAAAACCAGACATATACCAGATAAACACTTGAAATCTGTCCCCAATGTGCTAAAAAAAAACAACTACAAAAATGTGCAATACCACTTTATTTTGTTGTATTTTTTTGTTATAAAAAACATTTTTTGAAGAGTTTTTGACTGCCATTATCCTATTGATGAGGAGTTTTCTGTACGAGTGCACCAGTTCGCACAAAGCAGCAGATGTGATCATTTGTGGAAAGAGAATTCTGGGATGGATTTTACTCACCTTGTGCTAAGTGTTTCCAGGATAGGCTTCGGATGCTTAACCCCTGTGAACCTGAGCAGAATATAGTGGTTCTGAAGATGGATGAATGAACGAATTTGAACGTTGATTCCCGCCACTTGGGTGCCAGTACATGTAAAATGCATAAGAATATATTGATTCGATATGTCAAGGTAGTTTAAGGGCATCTAACGGGAATGAAATTCGATCCAGGCTCGGGGATGGAACCGTATAATACTGATAGCTATTCAAAAGCTATTTAACCGAAAAAAATACATTTAAAAAAAGGACTAATGCATATTTGGTTTGTAACTGCAAAAAGTTTTAAAACTGCTTTGATACAGTATGGTGAAGATCATGTTGGATCTGAGCTCTGAGACACGATTTGCTTTTACATTTATTGCAGTTGGGAGGTAATAATTTGTTCCAGAGCAACTTACGATTACATCAGTTTGACTGAACTGTTAGCTTTAAGCAAGGGTTAAGACCCAACAGTGGCAGCTTATAACCTTCTGATCAGAGTTTTAACATCTTAGTCACTGAGCTTACTTCCCTAATGAGCAGGACTAGTACATACCAGGCAATGCTGAGATTCGAATTCATGATCTCCTGTTTTAATAGATAGTTGTGTTAATCCACTAATCCGTAGTGCCACCAGATGGACACCAGTTCATGGACAACTGTTTGTAGAGACCCAATTCCAGTGTTGGACAGTAATGAAGTAAATGTAATTCTTATCTGTGCTTAAGAAGCTTTTATCGCGCATCTGTACTTTCGATTTGAACTTCTTCCGATTGGCGCTTGGTGTATCTACTTCTATACAGTTCAGCATCAGTTCGACAGCAAACGTTTTAAAAAAGGAATAAACGACTGAAGAATCTCCAGACACTCGAACCCGCCACAACACCCCTGGCCTTAATTCCTTATTGTTTTTTTTTTTGTAATTGAAAAGAAGGTTTTGGGCTCATGATCATTGTTTTTGACTCGTTAATATCGTTCTATTAATGGATTGATTATAGCCTTCGTCTTGCAACAAAAATGAACATTATATTTATGATAAATCATAGAACATAGAACTTTGGATGCTTGAATGCTTTTGAAGGCAAAAACATTTGTTTTGCTCAAATGAAAGTTTAAAAGGGACACTTTGACTGGAGTCATATTTAATCTAGTGTATTTCTACTCTATGAAATCAAGCACATGGTTTTTCTACTTCGTCCACCACTACAAAATCCACATGAAGTTGTAGTTTGTTTTAATAACCACCACTTTTCTGTGAAAAATGTTCACTAGAAGTATGCTTGTGGACTATCAGACAAAATGTCTGTTGGGAAAGAGAATGGTTTCTTCTCATTTTTTCTAATGGGAAGTACCAATTTAGAAGGGCTCTTATTTAATCTGTATAGTCTTGTCTATAAAAAAAAAACATACAGTGTTATGTCTGTACTTGTGTGTCGACACACTTGGCCAATAAACCCTAATCCGATTCTGATTTAACCACTTCGCCACATTTCAGACATGGTTTGAAGACCATTAGAGACTCAGCAATAAGTTCGTTTCATGACTTGGTGTCAAAATAGAGTCTTGAGTCATGGCTTGATTTTATTGGATGGTGCATGATGCAGTGCTGGATGAGTTTTGGCCCGTTTTTTTTTTTTTTAAATGTAGGCATCTAGAGGAAGCCAGAGACACTAATAGGACGAGGCCAAATTATGTGGCTGCAAACAACGTTTGTGCCAATGTTTTTGTTTTGTTTTAGTAAAATACCCCTGAATCACTGTATTTTACTACGGAAGTCATGCAAAAGTTTCTGAAACGGCTCTCAGGATGTTCGTTCCAAACCTGCATCAAGGGCGTCCATGTTTATTTAGAGATCTCTGTCAGGTACATTCAGGCCCTATCGACATTGTCCATCATCGCCGCACCCTCCTGAGAGCTCTGGATCGCCCTCGGCGCAGGAGATGATACGTGATGGATTGCAGCCAAGTATTTTTATATATTGTATCTGCTGGCAATGTCAATTTTCTATGGATTCCTTGGGATCGTCGCTCCCCATCTCCCGGCTCGGAGTGTCTTTTGTCCTTTTTTGACCTAACCTTCTCTCCATTTCATTTCAATCCTGTTTCATTTGTAACGCTTTGCCTCCTTTCAAACCCTAATAGACATTGAAAGAGAGTTCTGTAAATGCACTGGGACAATGTCGGACTATATTTATTTATTTTTTTCCATTTATCCGTTTTACCCAGCGCCAATCTCGCACTGTGAGTCTGCCCCGGCCACAATGCTTGTCCGTATGTCGCAATTGGACATGGCCCCCGCAAAGCCAGCGGCATGCTGTGAGGCTGAGCCCACCTAAATTGTTTAGGGGGAAAAAAAGCCACCTGCTGTTTCGCTGTGGAGGCTCTTTAACTACATTTAACACACTCCTAAACGCAAGAACGGCTAGTGTACATTGTTCCTTTCACTGTAGAGTGCCTACAGTGGCATGCATTAATTACATCAAGCTCTACGCATCGATATACAGCGCATCAAGCCGGGGTGTTATCATCGATTTTGGAAAACGAAAGTGCTTTTCGTTTATTCTTGAAACAAAATAATACATAGCTGGCGGTTTTAATAATTGGTAGCCTGCTGTGTGAAAAAAAAAATAACAATAATAATTAATAATTTGTTTTTTTCATGGATGGGAGCGCATCTGATTTAATATAAAGAGTTTCATTGGTTCACCTGAACACGTTCGGCAATTTCATGGGGCTCAGGTTTTTTGGCTTGAAGTTTGTGAAACCGGGAAAAACCCAGGAAAAATTCATAAATAAGCTGCTTCATTGTTTAAACCGTGGAGTTCAAAGAGCGGCTTATAGTCCGGAAAAAGATGGTAATCATGATGTGGTAAGGTTGGGGTTTGAAGAACTCCAGTGTCCTGCACATCAACTGAACCCCAGACCGCCTTATTTCCTCAATATCGGTGTCTAATTTAACTAAAACCATGTGCACACTGCAATTTTTGAGTGAAATTTCGAAAATTCTAAAAGAGTCCAATAATCGTAGGCTAAAATCTGTAGTCTTCGATCACTGGATTGACATCGACTTAAGTCGAAAGCCGATTAATGGCCGTTACGATCATGTTGTTTATTTTTTTAAGAAATTTTGCCAGAAGATTTCAGACACCTTCCTTCAGTGCGATTTCTGCTACAACAACCATGAAACGGAGAACCAATAGGAGCGTCGAACCTGATGACGCAACGCCGACTTCAAACCATCTCGAGGAGATTGTCGAAAACGAGTAGTTGCACAGTACAGCAAGAAAAGAAATCTATTGAGTTATTGAGAGGAAAAGGAGTGTTTGATGTTTTAATGATCATGAACGCTGTTTATTGTGAACAAAATGTTTTTGTTTGCTGCTAGCGACCGTTAGAACGTGGGTCTGGATTAATGACGTTAAACTTTTTTTTTATTGTGTCCGTCAGTTTTTTCAGTCGCACAGTCCAACAATAGGCACAGGAACTGACATCCTACAGGGTAACACGGGGATCATGTTAGTACAGTCTGACGAGCAACAATCTCAAAGGACAATAAAAATAGCACAGATGATGCTCTGGCTGAACGATCACAAATCCACACAGGCCTGCCCCAACATCTAGTGGAAAGCCTTTCCAGAAGTGTGAAACTCATTATAGCTGCAAAGGAGAATTGATGCTGGGTTTTCTGGTCATGTGTCAACAAATCTTTGACCATCTAGTCTGTATAATCGCTTAATCTGAATGTCCATAACTGCCTCCGAATCTCAACAGACTTTCAGATAAAAGTTGGACCTCTAACCTTTTGTTCACCAGAAAGCCTCGAATTTTTATTCCAGCTCAAAACCCAAGGTTTTGATCTTTTTACATCTGGTTTTTCAGCGGGTTTTGACCTAAAGTGCCTCGTGTCCCAGATCAAAACAAGCAGCTTACACCATTGCATCTACTGGGGACTCCCGACCAGGGATTTAAGGCGGTGGATTCGTCTCGATCCATATTCGCTTATCAGTTAAGCGCTATATTCGGCACCGCATTACGCTCTTGATCTCCTTTGACAAGCCTAAGCCTGCTGTGATGGGGGAGATTAGAGCAAAAAAAAATAAAAATCCTGATTATGACTATGATTATATCTATATGCTTATTGAAAGGTTTTCGTGCCTTTATCCCCCTGCCTGTCTCCTCGCATGAGTTGAAAAATAGCAAAATGGAACCTGGCTCGACTTTTTCCACCGTATAACGCAACTGTGCTTCCAAAAAAATGAGAACGTTAGCAAAGAAAATAAAGTATTTCTGGAACACGACATGATTTGAAACCGCTGCATTAGCATCAGGCTGATGAACGTAGTTCAGGTGGTTCAACTGGAAACCCGTGATGCAAATGGCCCCCGACGCATCGAGCCAGGGCGCCACTTTGCATGTGTTTGTGATTTGAAAATGGCAGCGTTGCCCAGGGATCTGAATCCTCGTTCATCCTCTTTATAAAAAGAAAAAAAATCTGCCAGCGCTTCTTAATTAACAACAGTTCCCTGTAATGGTAAATGTCCCTTTATACCAGACTGGAATGGACGAAAAGAAGCAAATACAAAACATACAGCTAGTATATTCCATAGTGCCAAACCTTCTAAAAATGAAGCACACACAAATATATATACAGTACAGTTTGGGCTGTTTCATGCACTTCAGTAAAAAAGTAGCCATTACCTGTTTGCGTCATGCTGGTAACTGGACCTGAATCCATATTAATAAATGAATACAAAACAATTTCAAATGTTACTTAATAAATGTATCCAGGCTGAACAAGCACCATATAGAACACAAGCAGAGAACAGATGATGATCAGGAATGTCTCTGTTCTCAATCAGACTTGTTGTTAGCTTCATTGGCTAGCATTCGTCTGTGGTGTGCGATAGCCAGGATGCACCAGCGGTGGGTTCAATAAAAGCCACGCAATGAAAGGAAACGGGTCGATTGGCTGAAAGCGTCGACAAATATCGATCATGTCACCAAATATATGCAATAGATAAGTAGGAAGTAGAGATATGTCAAACAAACGTAATTGGCGAAAGTTCATGGCTTAGTTTAATGGCTATAGAATTTGGCGACCTTATTTTTCACGCAGGATGGTGCACCAACACGTTTTGTTCTTGCTGTGAGTGCGTGGTTAGGCAGTTTCCAGGACGATGGCTGAGACCCTCATAAATGGCCTCCAAGAACTCCAGATCTCGCTCCGTATGATCGTTTTCCTGTGGGGTTACACAAAGGAGCAGGTGTACAGGAAAAACCCTCAAACACCAGAGGACTTGGAGGCACAGAACGGATTCAAGAGGTTCTCATAAATATCCAAAACGACTCCCTTCAGAAAGCTTTGCATTCCGTCCCCCTTTCATAATAACGTACATGACAAATTCGTTGATAAACTTGTGTTAAAAATATGGAATTTACCAAAAGTTTAATGCCTAATTATTTTTCACCCACCGTGTATTTAAGTCTAGCAGAAAAGCACCTGGGGAGATGGAGGAAGTAGTCAGAGGAGAATTCTTGCTTATCAGATTATCGCCACATGTCCGATCCCTCCAGGCGATCTGTCTGAACGTACGCATTCTGAGCACGCCCGAGCCACGGCCTCAGCTTGCATAGTAATACGGCCACCCACTTGAGGAAAGTGATTTGGAGCAAGATGTTCAATTTGGGAGGACGGCGCACAAAGTGAGTCTGGCATCTGATACTCTGGGCCTGTGAACATGCCTGAGGGGGCAAAAAAAAAATGACAACAGCATTTTAATCTGCTGAATTGAGTTTGCTCGGGTGTCCAAACTCGGTAAAACAACATTTATGCACTGAGATATGACCCTTCGCTTAGATGTTCTGCAGGCGCCTGATGCCATAAGGCTGCATGGATGCAAATCGTGTTTCTTTACGGTGCTAACAAACTGAAAACTGAACTGCTCTTAATGTGGAATTTGAGAAACACCTCAGAATGCTCCGATATTAGATGTTACATGTACATTACAGCACAGTCAGCCATGATGCAGTACTCCTGGAGCACAGAGGGTTTAGGGCCTTGATTAAGGGCCCAAGCATATGCATACTCTGAAGGTACAAACACCATTTTGTATGTTTTGCACTTAAGTGTCCTTCAGTGAACAGCTAAGAACCTACAAGAACTTTATTGAATTGATACCATTTGTCACTCAGGTATGGATTAGTTCTCTTCTGAGGTTCCCTTGAGGTTCCTCGCAAGGTTTTTTCCTCAGGGAATCTAAGGAAGCTTTTTCCTTATAAACTTATTAGTAATGAAACACTAAGGGCCTTGTTTAAGAGTCCGAGTGGCAGCTTGGTGATACTAGGACTAGAACACCTTCCAATCAGTAACCCAGTAAAAGTGTTAAGACATTAATGATTATTGGAGAATATCCTTAGGGTATTGTACATGGTAGTAAGTTTGTGGATGGCTGATCATACGATTTGTATGTTTCACATCTGCGTCCATCAGTGAACAGCTGAGAACCTACAGGAACTTAATTGAATTGATACCAGGTCAATCTTCCTCAGGGCATCTCAGTGAGGTTTTCCCCTCACCACTGTTTCCATCGGTTCACATATTATGGATAAATTCATAAGTACTAAGGAAGATACTAGGACACATTAGTTGTATAGAATACTACTGAAAAAACCTCCGCTTAGCATCACAATGTTATGCTAACCCTCAGTAATTAGCATTAGCGCAATCGAGTGAAACGTTCACACTTTAAGTTACGCTGCTACATTCGAATGCTGCATTTACAAAGCATAAGAAAAAAAACTCCTTTCATCAGACTAAATATCTGCAATACTTAGCGTGTTCCTGTCAGGAAGCTTGTCCATGCTCATAAAGTCAGTGTGTGTCTCCTTGGAGTTTTAGAGTTAACTTTATCAGGCGTACACTGCATATGAATCGCTTCTGGGAGCAGAGAAGCTGCTCCGAGGTCCCTGCATGTCAAACTGAATTAATATGCGTGAAGAAAAGCTAGCATCAAATCTACCAGAGCACTGGCCATTGCCCTTGTAGCTAAATTTAGCTTCCAGTGTGGTTTAGGGTGTAGAGCTCTTTAAGGAGCGTCGAGACAAAAGACCTGCATGAGCCGGTTCCAGAAAAAAAACTAATTCCATGAGGTGTCTGGCTAATGTGATGTGATGGGTAATAATATATATATATTGCTAGTAATGTACATTATATATTATATTATGGTACACAAAATTAGCAAATTCTCGTTTTGGTACTTTAAGGGGGAAGAAATGCACAACTTATTATTATTATTAACACAGTTTATTATTAATATTTGTGAACGTCAGTTGACATTTATTTTATTATTTTTATAAAATGCCTGCTTGGTTACAATATATATCTAAAAATAATAATATTGTATACTATTTTATAAGTAGAAATTATGATCGATAAAATTGAAAAATGAATTGAATTGAATAAAATTAAATAAATAGAAAAAAAATGTATTAAATAGTTTGCAGTTGTTAGAACAATTGGATAATTTTTTTTTTTTTTTTACTTATTTCAGCATACTTCAACGAATGTCTTCATTCCTTCCATTCTTTATTCATTCACTCCCTGGATATGCAGCATTGTCCGGATTTTCTACTGAAATTTTCAAAGCTGAAGATAAAACGCTAAAGAATTCATAGCATTAGCAATGACCAGGAAGTGGTGATTTTGCACATGAGAAGCTTTTGGGATGAATGTGAAAGCTGACTGTACCCCCAGGCCTCCACATTCCCCAAATCAGTTTCTGACTTCACAAACACTACAAAATCTAGTGAAACATTTTCTCAGAAGAGCGAAGGTTATTATAAGAGAAAATGGGGACTCGATGTGGAATAGGATGTTTAAACACATTGTGATAATTTAGCCAATGTGGATTTTCTTAACTATTTAATTCTATTCGATTCAAATCTAATATTCTATCTTTTTATTACCATTCTTTTGTGTTTTCGGGTTTGTCAGAGGCTCTTCTTTCAAAGCTGGAGAATAAAAAAGCTAAAAAAACATAGCTAGTTAACATTTAATTGACATATTGTTAAGACCTGGCAGGAAACTCCACTGACGCTATAAGTGCTAATTGGCTGCTTATGGTACGAGTCTGTAAAATACAATACAGAAGGAAAAAGAAAAGAAACAGTCCCCGTTAAAAAAAAAAAAACAGTATTTTCCCACCACACCGAAGGCAATTCACAGGAGATTAAAATCCGCTAGCGTGCTTCCTTAGCTGTTACGCCGTCACCTGCCACTCTGACCCTGAATGAAACGCACCGTGTCGGGGTTTATAGATTAGGACGTGAAAAGATAAAGCCAGCACCTAAAATCAGAAACAAAACATTTTTTTTTGATCAGAACCGGAGAATTCGGAGGAGTGACTCATTGCCGCTTCTCGCTAAGTGCTTCAATCGCTGTCAGTACACACAGCACAATGTTCACACTCGTTATGTGTGATGGAGGTGAAGCAGGACGGAGCGGTTATGTAAATCGCTCGCCGCCGCCTTTCCGTCGCCGTGCGCTTTCATCTTCGGGGTGTTTATGAACCGTTGTTTGCGTTGTCTGATTTGTCAGCCTGTGTAGCAGGTAGCGATGGAGTTGTCATGGTGTTTTTTTTTCCCTGCCGAAAAGGGGACCGTTCGTTATGCCGCAAGAACATCGTACCTCTTTCTGTTAGACGTGTTTCGTCTTGCAATCGTAATTTTTGTCTCTCATTTCCTGCTATATCGTTTGATTCTACATACTTTGCATTAGTTTCACGTCTAATATTTCTTTAAAATCTATATGAGGAAATCCACACACAGCTTGATATTGCCAAAAACACGGAGCCAAGAGACTTTGATCAACTCGAATTTGGCCCCGTATAAACAAATAAAACACAAATGCACATCCTGATTAGGAAACCAATCAAATCGCATTCATTCAATTTCTATTGCATTTTTAATAATTTGTCTCAAAGCTACAGAAGCGCGAAGAGGCCATGCGTTGTGCGTTTTTCTTTCTTGTTTTCTCGTGATCACAACCTTTCTTAATTTCACTTTTGTTATATCGAGATCATGACAAAACAACTAGTGTCGAGATCTCAAGGAAATGAAGTCGCGATCATGCGGAAACAACCTCGTTATTGGGATCACGAGAAAACGGCCTGCGTTATGGCGAGCGAATTTTTTTTTGTGATCACATGAAAATAACCAATTTTGCGATCACGAGAAAATGAAGTCATGATCGTGAGAAAACAACTCATTGTGTAGCGATCACGAGAAAATGAAGTCGTGATCACACGAAAAAAGGAAAAAAAAACTATTATAATGCAAGTTCTCTTAGGCTTTTTAATACAAAGCTGACTTACAGAAATAAAACATTGAGAAAACCCAGACTTAAAAGAGAAAACCCATCCATTATACTCCAGATGGCGAGTTTAGGATTAAGACTTGACCCTAAGATTTGTATCTGCTTTTTGAACATCACTTTCCAAATGTAAAAATTTCCAGTGGTGATTATTTCAACTCTTCTGGGAAGATGGTCCACTAGATTTCTGAGTGTGCTTATGGAGATTTGTGTTCATTCAGTACTTGAATTCTTCTCCTTCTTCTTTATCAAAGCTTGACGCCCACAATTGTATAGGACGTCTTTGGGTGTGGTAGCATGAAATGTTTATCTTCACACAACTACGAGGTCCAAATCGGCTACAGCATGACTATGTTGCTCTACACAAAGCCAGCTCCATTAAGATTTGCCGGACATTATCTGAAGTGGAAGATCTCCTTTGAGATGAATGGGAATGCTGATTACATCCCAGGCTTTTTCATCTCACCTAGATCAGTACCTGATTTTCCCTCTCCTTGTGGGTGAACGATCACAAATCTTCTCAAGGACCCTCCAAAATCTAGTGGAACATCTTCCCAGAAGAGTGGAGCTCATTGAAACAGCATAAGTGTACTCGATGTGGAATGGGATGTTCAAAAAGCAGGTATGAGCAGATGCTTGCAAACATTTTGTCCTTGGAATGTATGAAATACAGTATGTTTCATAACGCGGTGAAGTTTGTATGACCGTTCACCGCGATGGTCTATGAAAGCATGATCAACTTCATGGTCAGAAGACTTGCAGCTTGTCCAGATGTTGACCTGGAAGAGCAAACTCTATATAGCTTAGCTTGCTTTGTCTGATAGAACATGTGGACTTTTTCTTTTTCTAGAAAGAAATATAAATGTGCATTTTTCTCTATATGTCACACACATAATCCCTTCTCTGTACTGAGGAGAATAATAAATAAACTACACCTCCTCAGTAATATCATGCGAAACCCTGAATAATACGCGGCAGAACAAAAGGTCTTGGTGCAACTTTCCTTCATGGGTAAACAGTAAACCGAGGGCAAATCCATATTCTTTTTTTTTATACATTATGAGTCATATGAAACGGGTAACCAATATAATCCATCCAGCTCGGAATTTTGTATTTTTTTGCAGCACAGCATGACACCGATCCTCTTTTGCCTTACGATTACCTTTCGATGGCCTTTTCGTCACCAGCGAATCAAAATGAGCGGAGGATTCGTGACTATGTGGTGCTTATGAAGGTTGATGAAGTACAATCTGGCCCTTCAACTCTGCCATCATATCAGGCACAATACATAAGACGATAATATTTGTGACCGCGAGGTTGTTAAAAAAGTCGGTCAATACGTTAGCCTTCCTTCATGGGTTCATCTTGGCCTCACCAGTCAGTTTAGAACTTAAACTGGACTTAAATGCTTGATTCATCACTGTATGTGCATTGAATTTAAAGCAGGTAGTGATGGAAGGGTCTCGGAGTGTAATAGGGAAAGTGGTACTTCTCAGAAAGTCTCCAGTTTTACCGAACAGCATACTGCCCTTTCACCAAACTTCACAAACTTTGGCCCTTGATCAAGGCCCTTAATCTTCGGTGATCCCTGGGAGCTGTATGGTGATGGTAGGCTATAACTAAGGGACTAAGGGTCTAACCAGGGGAAGTGGTAGCTTAGTGATACTTCTCAAAAGGTCAGGGGTTCAAGCCCCTGTTTCACTAAACTTTACTCTTGGGCCCCTGAGCAAGGCCCTTAACCCTCTGTAATTCATAGACAATGTATAATGATGGTAAGGTCTAACTAAGTGTTTAACTAAGGTTTAAACTGGGGGAAGTGGTAGCTCAGTTATACTACTCAGAAGGTCAGGCGTTCAAGCCCCTGTATCACTAAACTGCCACTCTTGGTCCCTTGAGTAGGGCCCTTAATCCTATGTGACCCCTTGGTGATGGCAGGTTCTAATTTAGGGTGTAACTGGGTAGCTCAGTGGCACCACTCAGAAGGTCAGGGGTTTCAATCCCCAGTATCACCAATTGATCAAACTTTGGCCCTTGGCAAGGCCCTTAACCCTCTGTGATTCCTGAGTGCTGTATGGTGATGGTAGGGTCTAACTGGGGAAAGTGGTAGCTCAGTGGTACTACTTCAAACTGTAGTATCACCAAACAGCTACTCTTGGGCCCTTAAACAAGGCCCTAAATCGTCTGTGCTCCATGGGTGCTGTATCATTGTTGACCCTGCACTCTGAACGTAGCTTTCTAACATTGCCGGAATATGCATAAAAATAATGTCACTGTGCTTTAATGTATATGTGATAAGTAAAAAGTTTCAAACTAGTTCTGTCTTCAATGAAAGACTAGATTAGATGTGGATTAGGGCTAGCCATCATTGAGGTTATCATTAGAAATGAGTAAGACTAGTCCTTGTACAGGGTTTTTGCAGCACAGCATGACACCGATCCTCTTTTACCTTACGATTACCTTTCGATGGCCTTTTCGTCACCAGCGAATCAAAATGAGCGGAGGATTCGTGACTACGTGGTGCTTATGGAAGGTTGGTGAAGTTTAATCTGGCCCTTCAACTCTGCCATCATATCAGGCACAATACAACAAACGATGATATTTGTAACCGGGAGGTTGTAAAAAAAAAAAAAAGGTCGGTCAATAAGTTAGACTTTTTCATGGGTTCATCTTGGCCTCACCAGTCAGTTGTAGAACTTAAACTGGACTCAAATGCTTGATTCATCACTGCATGTGGATTGAATTTAAAGCAGGTCGTGATGGTAAGGTTTAAGGGTGTAATAGGGAAAGTGGTGCTTCTCAGAAAGTCAAAGGTATAAGCTCTAGTATCACCAAACTGCCACTCTTGGGCCCTTGAGTAGGACCCTTAATCCTAGGTGACCCCTTGGTGATGGCAGGGTCTAACTGGGTAGCTCAGTGGCACCACTCAGAAGGTCATGGGTTTTAATCCCCAGTATGACCATTTGATCAAACTTTTGCCATTAAGCAAGGCCCTTAACCCTCTGTGATTCATGAGTGCTGTATGGTGATAAAAGGGTCTAACTGGGCGAAGTGGTAGCTCAGTGGTACTACTTCAAGCTCTAGTATCACCAAACAGTTACTCTTGGGCCCTTGGTCAAGGCCCCTAATCCTCTGTGCTCCATGGGTGCTGTATCATTGTTGACCCTGCACTCTGACCGTAGCTTTCTAACATTGCCAGGATATTCATAAAAGTAATTTCACTGTCCTGTAATGTATATGTGATAAGTAAAAAGTTTCAAACTCACTGTGGTTCTGTCTTTAATAAAAGACTAGATTAGATGTGGATTAGGGCTAGCCATCATTGAGGTTAGGCTTAGATCATCATTAGAAATGAGTAAGACTAGTCCTGGCACAGGGTTAAAAATAGTTAAGATGAAACTGTGGACCAAAGTTAGCAATTATTAAAGAGAGCTTGGATTTAGCAATCATTGAGATTAGGTTTGGATCGGTTTTAGCGATCATTAAGCTTTTGATCAGGGCTTGCAATTAGAATTTAGTTTGAGGTTATCAAAAATGAATGTTAGACTTTGAAATGATATTTAATACACAGATCAAGTTCATCAATATTTGAACTTAGATTTAAATCAGATTAGATTTAAATCAGGGTTAATAATTTAATAATTAGACTTGGATCAGTAAAATGAGTTTAGGCTTGCATCAGAGATGATAAAACTTGGATCAGGGTTAGCAAAAGTTAAGATTAGACTTGAAACAATGTTAACACTAATTTAGATTACAATCGAATCAAAGTTCGGGAATAGTTGAGATAAGACTTGGATCAGAGTTAGCAATAGTTGAGATTAGATTTGGATCAGGGTTATCGGTAGTTGAGGTTAGAATTAGATCAGGATTATCAGTATCTGAGATGACCTGACCAAGATTCACAATAGCTGAGATTAGATTTGGAACAAATATAGCAATAGTTGAGATTAGATTTGGATCAGGGTTATCAGTAGTTGAAACTTGGATCTGGTTTTTACTATAGAACAAGATTTATATTAAAATCCTGTTCTTATCTTTCAGCTTCTTTAAAATTGCAAGTTCAATATCAAGCACGATCAGAAATATTCCTCAAAAATGAAGAATGTTTTCCAATTCCGTACCAAAATGACCTGCTCGTTTCTTTCTTATTAGCATTTCTACGACTTTTGTATGGATAATTCGGGTCATTTTTCTGGACCGTTTCCACAAACCTATCGCCCAAACCTCGTGCTTCATTAATCCGCTTTTCTTCACTTGTTTTTTTGCGGCTTCGTTTTCTGCTCGACTTTTATTTTTATTTTTTATGACTTTTTAATCTGAAAACGCAGCCCTAGTCGCATGTAATTAATACGAGTAGCCATTAGCGGTGTGCCAATTAGCCTGTCTGTCACTCACTGATCCCTAATTAGAAATTATCCCCCGTTAATGGCTCCAAATGCTGATGCAAATGGAGAGCATACCTGCCAAGCGGCAAGTGCAGGCCCTGGTGAATACCTAATTAAGTTCAACCATGCGTCGGCTCCTGGCTCGAAAACCCAGCACTTAACCGCAACGAACTGCAAACATCAAAAGCGAGTGGACAGCTCATTGTTATTGTACTTTTTCGGTTTCGGGTTAAAATAAACCCTGAGATGATTATATCTAACAAAGGGGTGTAGATCATTCAAATATACACTATGCTGCCAAATGTACTGGGACACCTAAGTTATTTGCAGTTCTTCCCCAAACTACAGAGTTTGTATCCGAACTGGTAGACCCAAACCTGTTTCAGCACCACAATGCCTCTGTCCACAAAACCAGTTCCATGAAGGTTTAAATGGGTTGGAGTTAAAGATCTTCAACTTCAACCTAACATCTCAAATATACAAACATCTAAAATATAGTGGAACAGCTTCAGAAGAGTGGAGAATTGCTCAAAAAAAGCAAAAATCATATGGTCGGGTGTCTACAAAACTTTGGCCATACCTGTATTGGTTGGAGGAGGTGATTGGGATTGGGATGCCTCAGAGTGGGAAGAAAGAAAACGTAAAAATAGTAGTGTTTAAATTCAAACGGGTATACACACACACACACACACACACACACACACACACACACACACACACACACCACATTATGCTTCCCTGTAGTCCCTCTTATACTCACTTTGCTAAAATTGCACAATTAATTTATATTAGAGAAACCAAAACACACACACACAAAAGCATAAGCCAGTCGCACGTATTCTGGACATAATCCAAAACGTGTCAGGAAAGCAAGCAAGTCTTTCTTCCCGGTTTTCTTCCTGGAAGAGACAGAACGCGAGTGCCGAGAGAGTTACCTTTCGAGTCCGAGAGACACACACTGTCGCAGATGCGGCTATTGATTTTCAGGCGCTTCTCTAACTGACAAGCTGTCAGTGCCACTCAAGGGAACGTGTCCACACAACCAAGTGGAACCGAGTGGAAAAGAAAGAGGAATAAAATAAAGAAAAAAAATGATGCCAACAGCAACTGAAACTAAGAGCTAGAAGTCCTGCAATGAAATGATACTATATTGTGTATTATTCATTAGTTAGCCTTGTGTTTAACACCCAGGCCTTCATGTAGTACCTGAAACAATCCACCTCTTAATACCAGCGTTATGACACTACGGCTATAGAAACCATCAGTATTATAACAGAGCGCTGCATCGCAGACAGGAATCTTATACAGTGAGAATAAATGGCACCACTAAAGGAAGAAACCCAATAAATACAATTAGACACACTTCTCTTTTCACTGGAGCCGCAGCTGCACCTCCCGCACACATCATCTCACGCAGAAGCATTGATATGAACATAAAAGAAAAACTGCGATATGTTGTTCGCTACAAATGCGGCTTGGGAACTCTGATTAGCGCCCCCTCTGGCCAATGGATCAACGTGAAAATGCTGATGCGTCTGGACGCCTGCTAGAGGGCCTCAAAGTGAACAAGTCGCAGTGTGATTGGTTGAAGCAACAGCATTAAGAGAGTTTATTCTGAAAAAACACTTGGCAATACGTGATGTGACGTCTGAAATCTTAATACTTATAATGCTGATTCTGACGGTTTTAAAATCTCCAGGCTTCACAAGTTGAAACTGTCAGGAACGGCAGCCATTTTGGGTCAGAAATCAACTGCGGTCAGAGTTAACATATGAACCGTATTAATAGACTGATGTTGAAACCGTAAAAACAAAGCAGGCAGCTTTTTTTCAGTACTGATTTTCTATTTATTCAAATCCAAAGCCACGCCCTGATGTCAAACTTTCATCAGATACTCTGTGAGATACGAATTTGCAGACTCGGAGTTTAAACTTTGGAACGCAGGTGCAAAAAAATACAAATAATGAAATTCAAGGGTTTTCCTTTTTTTCAAAAATTCATCAATTTCACAATTTAGTGCATTATTTCACACTATAGTGGAAAATTATTTATCCACGGAAGGTTGAAAAAAAAAAAAGAAAGGGAAACAAAGGCCATGACCGTTTCATTAATCTCCTGTTTCTGCTCTCCGTCTTCATATACAATGAATGGGATGAGATTAGGATTAAATCATGCGACTTAATCATGTCAATGGAACGAAAAGTGTGACCTTTTGCTTTTGACTTGAATTTGACTAAATAAACTGATGATATACTATTCTAAGCTGCTAATGGTGTCTCAAAGACTACACCCCCATCAGCCATTGCACCAAGCCATGTGTTTGTCCAGCACCTGAATCCCATTGTCTTTCAATTATCACTTGTATACAAACTCACCGCTTCCTGCTCCTACGTTTCTTTTCTTTTTTGTCCGGTTAGCATTGGTTTTTGATCTGTTGATCTTCTCATTATAACATGCCCAGATGTTCTCCTGATCATCAGACCAGTTCCAGCTGGTCCATCTGAAGGTTTTTTTTTTGTAATGTGTGTATGAACAGAGAATTCAGCTCTATATAACAAGTAATTATAAGAAGAATAAAAATCAAGGCTGGACATGCACTCGCAGAACAACTGATCTCAAGCACGGCCGTAATTCCCATTATAAACCACCACACCGGCTTTAATAACACAACAGCATTGCAAAGGTTGCAGTTCTGTTTGTTTGAAACCGGACAAACTCCGGCGTTGTCCCAATTCGTAAGCGTCGCAGAGACGCTGACTTGCCTGCGAGCTCCACCGAGCTCCCCTGAGAGGTTATCGAAGCTCGCCCCAAATCTGCAATCAGCATAAACCTCTGCCATGCCTCAGCGCTTACTATTCCGTAACCTAACGAAGGCGAATTGTATGGTTTTGTACAAATTTGACAGGAATCCACATTGTTGTTTTTGAGATTGTGCAGTTTCTGCGGATTCGGGTTGCGAGTTCTGACTAGCGCGCTCTCTAACTATCCGATCGAAGGACCTGAAAATGGCGGCATTTTTTGGATGCCTGTTCCATGAGGTGACTGTGGAAATCTGATTGGGTAGAAACTCCAACCATAAACTGCACCTGAGAGAAAAACTATGAAATTAATTAAGAGAATAGATTATTGAGAATAATTGAATATATATTTATAGAAAGAGTTTGGGATGGCAGAGAAAAAAGTCTTTTTGGCCCTGATGGCCTTCCAATGAATGATAGTTTGTGAGCTTTCCCTAGAGAAAAAAGTACTGGTTCTCATCCTGGTGACATCTGGATATCCATCCATAATAATCTCATCATTTTCGAGGTTCTCGCTTGCTCACTGATGGAGCCCTGAATCCAAATTCATCATGTTTTCTATCTATTAGTTCAGTCAACTAGCAAAAGAACCTAGCAATAATATCAATAGCATTGCGATGCAGCTTAGCTTCTTCTAACAAAAGCTTAATTTCATCAACATCCTGGCAAAAGGTCCATGCATTCCGCTTTAAGACCTGAGAAAGATCGGAGACTCCGATTCCTCTTTTTAATTAAACACACCATTTTAATTTTTCAGTACAGCTTTAAAAGGCTTCGCATCGCATTCCGGACTTATGCTTTCAAATCATCTCGATCGTCTCATCTCTGCAAATCGTTTTTGCAAGATTTTTCATGGTTCTAATGAATTCCTTTGAATTATTTCACATGCAGTGAAAGGTTAAGGTTCTTTTTTTTGGCTTTTCATAACTGAGATTTTATAGTAACAGTCTCAGAATCCCTCTCGGTAAACAGAAACTTGTTGAATATGACATGAAAGCAGGTGAGTTTATGTTGTATGCAAAAGCACCATGATATATAGGAACCAGGAACATGCAACCAGGAGCAAACAATACTATTTAAAGATGGACATTGTAAGATATGAATTTTGGACTTCTGATTGGAATGTCATGGTTTAAATCCCAGCACCACCAATATGCCACTGCTAAGACCATTAGCAAAGGCCCTTAACCCTTAATTGCTCAACTGCATAATTGAAATACCTGTAAGTCACTCTGGAGAATCTCTGCTGTCTGCCAAATGCCATAAGTGTAAACTATCTGCGAATTCACCTAATATTCCTTTTGCTGACTTTGCCTTCTGCCTGAAGATGAAGGTCTGTCCCAAAGCTTGCTGTCTTGACACGCTTTGAAAAGAAGACTTCCAGGACACATTCCAGAAGTGACAGGAACGCTGGGATTGCTGTATTGCTGTAGATGGGGACTACAAGAAAAATCTTTAACACCTTGTTGCAGCCACACTATTTTGTGGGATGTCTTCAAATGTGTTAGCACGAAATTTCCCATTCACTTGAACTAGGAGACCCAAACCTGTTCCACCATGACATTGCTAGTGTACATAAAACCAGATCTATGAAGATTAAGATTTTGAGTGGCCGACTACAGAGCTCTGACCTCTAAAATCTAGTAGAAGAGTAGACGCATTTGTAAAGGCAAATATGTGAAATGAGATCAAAAAGCACATGAATCTTATGGTCAGGTGTCTCTATCTATAGCATATCATCTTGGGAACTTCACCACCATTTTCTCTGAATTTCTCATGTAAGGAAACCTACTTTGGGTCATTTCTTAATGAATTATAAACAAAACAGTCTCATGTTGAGGAAAATTCTGGGATTTGAAATGTATTTAATATTCATTGATGGCTAGATGGTATAATCAGCTCAAGCATCTCCTGAGTGTCATCACCACATTAGAAACAAACCCAGAAGCTGGCAATCATGAGCTACACCTGTTCTTCATTCGGGGAGATATTTAATGGCTCTTTCCACACTGTATAAATGTAACTCACTTCTCTTTCTTTTTTCGCTGTCCATGGTACCGTTTTTGTTGAGGATTATAGAGTGTATATTTTTGTCTTGGTGAGGCTGCGATATCGGAAATGATCAAAAACTCTGGATGAGTTGCAATTGCAGTAGACAATTGCACTTTTAACTATATAGTGTGGTTCTATAACAGTTACACCATGCACCTGGGATGTGTAATAATAATAATAAAAAATATTTTTTTAATTATTTTCTTTTTTAATAAAACATTTTTTTTTTATTATAATATTGATTATTTTTGGTAAAAGAAATATATATATTAATGTTTTCATTAGATGGTTGAAACAGTGTCCATTTGTTGGCTATTTTTTATCAATTATTATAATTTTTTAAATAATTTTTTAGGGTTTTAATGTGCAAACAATTTGCAATACACCTCCTGGTTCAGGTTTACAACGTTTGCTCTACAGGCTTTTTTCGCCAATTAAATAAAGCCACATTGTGAGTGCAAATTGCATTGCTTATCTTTCCTTTTTCTACTTTAGGACTCCAGGAGCAGCACTGAGCCCGAGATCCAATGTGGTCAAAGCTGATAATCTGCTATCTTTTTTTTCCTCCCCTCCCTTGCTTTTAAATGAAGTGTATCCTGGTAGGCTTTTGGGTGAAAACATGCATTTCAACACAGTTTTGCTCCACTTATGGAGTCAACTTCGGAAATGTGACTTTTCCCTGACGCCTGACTCGAGTTTCCTTTCAGTTCCTTTCCTTTTACTTTTTTATTTATTTTTCTTTTCTCAATTACTTTCATTTCATTCTCTTCCCTTTCACAAAATTTTTTTTACCTCTTTGGTTTCCTTTCCTTTTTTATTCTTTCATTCTCTTTTACATTGAATTCTGAATACCATAAAGCACATGATAAAAGCTTACAAAAGCAACAATTCAATATCTATTGATTCCTTTCGTTTTTCTTTTCCTTTCACTTCATTTTACTTAATTTCACTTACTTATTTTCCTCCATTCATTCCCTTTTCCACTGAATTGTAGCTGAATGCCGTGAAGCACATGATGAAAGCACATGAACGTGACTTGTTTCCTTTCCATTTACGGCATTTGGAAGATGCCCTTATCCAGAGTGACATATGTATTTCATTTATACAACTGAGCATCTATGAGGGTTAAGGGCCTTGTTTAGGGGCCCAGGAGTGACAGCTTGGTTTGGTGTGGCTGGGATTTGAACTCTTGACCTTCAGATCCAAATTCCAATGCCATAACTACTAATCTCCCCTTTTTGTTCCTTCCTTTAATTTTTTCTTTACTTTTTTGTTCATTTCTTATTCAACTTCCTTTCCACAAATTTTGCTTTTATTTCTTGTCTTTTTTTCATTCAGTTCCCTTCCTTTTTCCCTTTTATTCCCATTTCCACTCAGTTGCATACAAATACTATAAAACACATGATAAAAGCACACAAAGGCAACAAATCAACATCTATAGTATTGAACTCTTTCCTTTCCTTTCTTTTTTCCTTTCATTCTCTTTTTCATAAAATTTTATCCAGATACTGTAAAGCTCTTGGGGAAAAAAGTACACAAAAGCAACAAGTCAATCTCTTCTCTTCTCTTCTCTTCTCTTCTCTTCTCTTCTCTTCTCTTCTCTTCTCTTCTCTTCTTCCTTAAATTGTATCCAGAATACCATAAAACATGATAAAAGCAACGATTCATCTATCTTTTCCTTTTTTCTCTTTCCTTTCCTTTCTTTTCTTTTACTTCATTTCACTTCTTTTTCTCCTCCTTTCAATCCCTTTTCCACTGAACAGTAGCTGAACACCATAAAGCACACAAGAGGAACAAGTCGATATCCATTGCACACGTTCATGCTTGGCCTCCTTCTCTGTCCTGATGTAGCGACATCATGGAAAATGTTGCACATGTTGAAGTTTCTTGGAAATTTGCTAAATGTCACTGCGTATCGAACAATGCTGGTACGATTATTCGCTTCGGTAAACATTCAGCACATGGTGGAGCATTTTAGAGACTACACCAGGGTCACCTGCCCATGAAGAAAGCTTCACCAGGTGAGAGATCTACTGCAGAATAGCCGATGGGAAGGAAAAAGCAGATTAAACATTGAGTTCGATGTTTTTTTCTGAATCTTTCTAAAAAACCTCATCTTTCCCTAAAAATGTGTGTACTGTTCATGTTCCTGCACCAGTTTTTTGACATTTACAATCGTTCCCAAATCCATCCACCACGCTCGTACAAATACAAAATGTAAATGTATTAGTTAGTCAACGTCTGAGCGGTCTCCTTTCTCATCCAGCAGTTACATATACATGAGCACCATCGCCCGTGGCATTTAGCTCCAAACCCTGGCTAGAAAAGTGCACCCTGAGTGACACAACACCGAGCGCAACAGCAGTACGGGAGACTAATTTGCAAGATCCGGACCCGCATATATTATCTTTCTTTCACTGTATATTTACTTCGAACCTGGCTATTCTACAGCAATTTAGAAAACCGCAACTGGAACTTGTTGAAGACCATTTACAGAGTCTAACTAGCCAATTATTTCGAGTTGAAGCGAGATTATTATAGCGGTAACACACTGGGAAAGAAACAGTCTCGAGCTAGTTGTCAGGGTGCAAAAGAGACACACAAATTTTGAGATATTTTTGTCCTAAAAAAATAAATAAAAAATCACTCACTGAAATTCGAATACTTTCTCTGGCAAATGATCCTTCGCTTTATACAAATTATACACAAGCAAAATGAACATGGTCGACTTAAATACATTTACAGCATTCTGAAACCCTTGTCCACTCATATCCCTGGCAATCTTCAAGCGACGATTGAACACCTACCTCTTCCTGAAACACTTAAATTAGCACGTTACAAGTTTGCTTTGTAGAATTCAAGAGTTATATTTATATTAAGTTTATAATCTGGCGTACCAGTGTAGATTTTTTTAGACTCAAAGCACTTTTGTACGTCGCTCTGGATCAGGGCGTCTACTAAATGCCACAGGAGTGGCAGCATAGTGTGGCTGGGATTTAAACTCATGACTTTCAAATCCAAAAACCAATGCCTTGACCACTTCCCCATGGACTATACGGACAGAAGTGTGAGAATCATAAAACTTGATGCTTTTTAAACATCCCATTCCACATTTAGTACTCATTTGCTCTTAAAATGAGATCCACTCTTTTGGGAAGACGTTCCACAAGATTGTGGAGTGTTCATGCTCATTTAGATGCAAGGGTCTTTGTGAAGTCGGGTACTGATGAGTAGTCCGCATGTAATACACATTCCAGTTCATTCCAAAGGTGTTCAATTGGGTTGAGCTCAAAGCCCTATAGCAGGCCACTCAAGATCCATTCCAACCCATGGAAACAGTATTTTCATGGAGCTGGTTTTGTCATGGGACTAGAGACCACTGCAAACGCAGTTTTAAAAATGCAAGGTGGATAAATCTAAATCGTGTCCCAAAAGCAGAAAACAAGCAAACAGAACAAACAAGAAGGCGGAAACCAAAACGACTAATTCTTGGTATACAGCAAAAAACAGTCACCTGAGCCTATACTTTGCGTTTTGAATTTAACAAAGTCTCCTTCTGATTTGATTGTAAGCTGGACTTGGAGTCCAGAACGGCCATGTTTGCAGGCCACATCGTCTGAAATTTGTCGGAAATGCTGACGTATGAGATGTTTTGAAACACATGCACCTAAATATTTACTGTAAATACACAAATCAGGCACAACATTGTGTATAAAGTTATGAGCGATGAAGTGAATAACACTATCCCTCCATCATGGCACTTGTTAGTGGATGGGAAATAATTATTAGGCAGCAAGTGAACATTTTGCCCTGTTGTGGTGTCTAGACGGCTGGGTCAGAGCGTCTCCAAAACTGCAGCTCTTGTGGGCTGTTTCTGGTTTGATGTGGTCTGTATCTATCAAAAAGTATCCAAGGAATGAACAGTGGGGAAACGGCGACAGGGTCATGGGCGACCGAGGATCATTGATGCAGGTGGGGGGGCGAAGGCTTGTCCGTGTGGTCTGATCCAACAGACGAGCTAAAAAGTAAATGCTGTTAATGTTTGACGGGTCAGGAGTATTTTAGCAGCAAAAGGGGGACAAACACAATATTAGGCAGGTGGTCATAATGTTATGCCTGATTGGTGTACACACACACACATATACAATTGCGACTGTTATACAGTTTCTGTAAATGGACGATAAAAATGGGAGCATCTTGCAAAATCCTATGTTCTCAGTTTAAGGCAGCTGTCTAAACAAGATCTAAAGGTCACAGCAATTACTGGTTATGCATTGAAAAACTTTGCATAGAAAACAGTGTCTGCCTCCACAGAACGTTCAACAAAGAGCTTATTTGCTCATTTGCGTGCAGAGCGCTTTTGAACATTTCACACCAGATGCACTTTGTTTTTTTTTTCTTTCCCTCACTCACTGCCCAGTTCTGCACAGCGGACAGAAAAGTCTTTGTAAAAAAACAAACAAACAAAAAAAAAAGCTTATTTCTGTTATTTTAAAGACTATACAGACAAATGTACTGGGAAATCAGGCTTTTCTGTCATATGTGGTTAATCCTAGACCAGTTATCACATAATTGGAGGCACACAATTGTGAAGGATGTCTTTGGATGTGGTCACGTGAGATGTTTACTTCATTTAAACTAAGAGACCTAAACATTTACCAAGTACACCTGTTCACAAAGCCAGCTTTTCAGGACCTAACTTTACTAAAGCCCTTGTACGTAGCTGAATGAGGTCAGAAAATTTAACGGAGCATCTTCCCAGAAGAGTGGAGGTTATTAGAACAGCAAATGGCACCCAAATGTGGACTGGGATGTGGATGTTAAAAAAAAAACATACCAACCATGTATTGGTTGCTTCTGCAGGTTCTGCAGGAACTCCCTGAGATGTCATGAGAGAGAAACCTTGAGAGGAACCACACTCAAAAGGGAACCCGTCCTCATCACCGTATGTCTGTTCATTGCAGTTCCCTAATTTGAGGTGTACTGTTCAGTGATAGGTTTGTAAATGCGGAGCTGTTCATTTAACCTGTGGTCCTGAACCATTGTAATAGAGGTTTGATATTAATTACAGTCTAAATCTATCTTAAGATGCTTATGGATCTTTAGGCTGTTGATGTAGAACCATCTCCAGCTGCAGAGAGTGGTTTCTAATTGAAGGGAACTCCATCCAGAGGATCTATCTTTATTGTTATTGCATAGTATAGGTACACAACAACAAAATGCAGTTTAGCAACTACCATAAGTGCAAATAGTAGCAATTGACAAGTACAGATAAATATGCAAACATGGGGTGCAGTTAGCGTTCCAAATCATCTCAAAGGTGTTCAGTGGGGATGAGATTGGAGCTCTATAGCAGGCCACTCTAGATCTTCCTGTCCAATCCATTAAAACCATATCTTCATGGAGCTGGCTTTGTGCACAGGGGTATTGCCATGCTGGAACAGATTTGGGTTTCAAGTAAACAGAAAAATTGTATTATACTGCATTTATCTTTTCCTCCTTCCTGGGGGCTCCATCCTCAGCATTCTCCAACCGATATACCTCATGTCCCTTCTCTGCACATGTCCAAACCATCTCAATCGCGCCTCCCTCACCTTGTCTCCAAAACGTCCTACATGCGCTGTCCCTTCAATAATCTTGTTTCTAATCCTGTCCATCGTCGTCACTTCCAACAAAAACCTCAACATCTTCAGCACGGCTACCTGCAGCTCCACCTCCTGTCTTGTGATAGAGGGGTATCAGCAGGTGGAGGTGGTGATTGGTTGTGCATGTGGATCATGTAGCTATGCATCTCCATGCACTTGGTTAGATGAAGTTCTTGCAATATACCTTATTCACGGTAAAGCCTTAACTTTATTAACATTACATGTTAGAGCATCCTGCACAGTACTGCAAAAGTTCCTCAAAAACATTGTCAAGCCGTTACCGTGATAGTGTCTCCATGTGCTTCATTACATTCCATTTCTCATTATCGGACATTATTTCACTTTTTTCTAAAAGGCTCTAGACCCCTCTCTAAACTCTTGAGTGTTCGGTCAGTTCGAGACAAACCAGGCACCGTGCTCCTTTTGCCCTCATATTTTAAGCAGGCAGCCCTCTAAACTTTAATTAAAGCAGAAGATTGAGGAAAGTCATCGCAGGTTCGAGCGAAAAGGGATTAGCTCTTATCTAGGCTGTGTCAAAAAGTCAGCTTCAAGCATGTCCACACGAATGCGGCTATGGATCTGAGCACTTACTTTACCTGCCAAGATGTTCCAGGCCTCGGATCACCTGACGCACGTTTATTCTCCCGGATGATGAAAGATCACAAAGCCGAACGTGTCAGCTCTGCCAAAAAAAAATGGTTTGCAGCGCAAAAGTCGACTGATTAAAGAAAACAATAGTCAAAAAAAGACATGGTGAATCCCCAGCAGTGTTTGTGCAGCCTGGCAAAAAAAAAAAAAAAGAGGTGATGGAATTGTATTTTTCCACCTCATTAAAAGTTCCAGTCTGCCAAGTCGCTCGAACTCTGGGGAAACTGATTTGAAACGCGGATTCTACATGTGTACTGTTGGTCGGAGTTGAGCAAAGCGTGATTGGCATTTGCTGTACAACTAATACTAATCCCCAGTGAGGGGTCTTATACAGTGTAATTGGTTCTTTTTCTTTGGTTTTTTGGTTTTTAGTTACTTGTGGAGTAAAAAAACCCCCAAGAAAACTACTCTAAAGTCGTTCAAACCCATTTAATGATTTTCACTTCTTTGAAAGTCCTTCCTTTTGAAACTCCCATTTCCCTTTCCTTTCACACGACTTCCTCAGGTATTCCTTTTGTTTCCCGTTGCTTTATGTTTAAATACAGTTTGCCCTAGATTTCTACACATTTCCCTTGTCCGAGTCCACCGTTTGCTCCCAATTGATCCAAAGACCTGCCTTTAAATCTTAATGCACATAAACAGAATATCACGCAAAATCAAAGCTTTCCTGAACTTCAACCCTATTGAACGCCTTTGGGATGAATTGGAACGGCACTCCAGGCCTCCTCACCTCACCTACACCCAAATCTCCAAAATTTGGTTCTCCAAAATCCAGTGGAACATCTTCCCAAAACAGTGGAGGTTATTATTAAAGCAAACAAGGACTATATATACTTGCTGAAAATGATCAGGCATCCACAAACCTTTGTCCATACAGTATATGCAGATTAAATCAATAAAATGCAAATGATTTGTCTTTCCTTTGCAAAACGAATGTGAAGGCCATTGCTAACCCAGACGGATGTTTTCTCAAACCCGCTTCTATCCGCCTATAATTATACCTCGATCACCTTTTTACTTTCAACAGCGCCGACAGTGTTTTCCGTAATACGAGGCGCGAAACTCAAGGTCATTTTGCTTTGGCAAATCGCGTATAATCGTTCTCTGTGAATATGCGATCTTATGCCGTGTAGCGCTAACGTTTCAATCAACACGGATTAAAAAAAATATATTAAAAACATCTGCCGGAGGGAGACAAAGTGTTTAAGGCTGAACAGCTGATGAGGCCTCATTACGGATCTGTAAGCAAGTTATAAAAGAACATCAGCATCAGAAAAGCATTTGGCAAAGCACGGGGTTGGCTCCGACTTCTCTGGCACACCTCATCATTTAATTTGGTGTGTGTGTGTGTGTGTGTGTGTGGTGCAAAATAATAAATGCCCCCACAACTTCTGACAATAATGAAAGCACAATTCAGAAACGTACTGCAATCGTTCCCCGGTGTTGAAATCTAATTGCATGCTAGTCTAAAGTAGCCGTAATAACTCGTGTGTGTGTGTGTGTGTGTGTGTGTGTGTGTGTGTGTGTGTGTGCGTTTCTTGCATGGCAGCCTATATATTCTCGTTCCGTATCCATTACTGAACATTAGGTCATTCCGTGAGCTCATGCCAGAACAACTCCGAACGTTACAGATGTGACCAATCAGCACTTGTCATCGACCACGCAGCGCAATATGACCTATTGTATCATTTCACGATGTTTTGTCTTGGCAGACGATGTGAAATGTTTTGGCTTGCGTTCAATTACGTAATGATGATTTACAATAACAGGCCTCACACTTCCCACGGGAATCAACATGTTTTGCGTTTTTCAATGCGTACAAATTCAAAACCAAATGGAGATTGGTGTTAAAACTGTGTTTCCCAAGTGGCACAATTGTATCATGGGTCAAAAAAACACCAGTAAAAATCATCCACTACATTTGGGTGTAAAACAAATTATAATAAATTCAAATTAGCTACGTTTTACTTTGACTTATTTTCAGAACTGTAACTTGTATTTAAGTACAATTTTATTTAATTAATTAAATTTCAATTTCTTTTTCCACCTTAAACACATTAATATGCTGATAGATGGAACTAAAGCTCGCACCAGCATCAATTGTTCAGTCATCAATACTTTCTGATCAATAAGATTTAAGAATTCAACAGCAAAAAAACAAATCTTTTGATTCGATTCGACACCCAAAACTCACTGTTGCACGGACATTTAGATGAATTCTGCGCTCAGGTCACCTTACTACATATCAATTACTGCATATTCTCAGTCATGCATATAAAAGTGGGCCAAATCAGAGTTTCTAAAGCGAGATCTTTCAAAAAAAAAAAAAATGTAATACTCAGAAAAAAACCAAATTCATGTCAAGAAAAAAAAAAACATGAAAAAGAAAAACATCCTGGAATTTAAGACCTAGCGTCCCCTTTCTTTATTTGAGCTGCCACGATAAGAAACCTTTACCTACAAGGAGAAAACGAAGTCATCCAACACGTAATCCGTACATGGAATACACTCTGGGTGAAGCGTAGTCTGTGGGTCAGCCATCTGAGGAACCAAATGCAAACGCTGGAAATACAAACGATTTCTGACAGTGATGCATTTCAGCCTAAAACGCTTGTGTGGCCACCTGCCCAGAGTTTTTTCTTTTTTTCTTTTTAGGAGCTGAATAACATGGAACGTGATATTTATCTTAAGCGGTTTCACGGCCACATGAAGTGAAAGGTGTCTGTTAGAGAAGATCTCCGATTTGAGTAAGTATCGAGTTAATCCGTTTGTAAAAGGTTCAGGGGCTTTTTGAGAATTTCGGAATACAAAGAAATAAATTTTTTGGCGTATTGCTGGATTTAAAAGTGAGAGCATTTATTTCGGGTCCCAGAAATCGAAATAATATAAATAAAACGTGACTGATGAACTTCAGACAAACTAATTTGATCTGACTCTCAGTCCAGACGTTGTCCAGACCCTGACAAAGGGGTTTAATACTTACTCATACATCATATACACTGTGTACATCACGCAAACTTAAAATATAGTAAAAAAAAAGGAAGAGTAAAAAAAAATAATACATCTACTGAATCATAAATGTAGTTGAGTAGAAATTTAAAGTTATACTTAGTGAAAATTGAAAATGGTGTTTCACAGAATTGAATTAAATTTAATACTTTACACTTTAACTTCGCTACATTTCAAAGGAAAAATCTACATTTGGCGAATTTTTTTTTTTTTTTTTTTTTACGAGGATAAAAACGTAAAACGGTCAAACGCGCAGCAACCCACCAATCAGGGTCGAGTTTAAACTAGTTTTGATTAAAATTTGGTGGAATCTACTGATCACCAACATACAATTCAGCATCAGTTCAACATCAAGCAGAACACTGAGAGAGGAATGAACGATGAAGAAACTCCAGACTCGAACTCGCCGCAAAACACGTGACCTTTTTGGATCGTTATAGCCATAATATATTAGAGTACTTTGGATACTTAAATACATTTGAAGGCAAATACTTTTGTACTTTCCCCTCAAGTAGAAGTTTAAATCGACACTTTTGCTGGTGTAATATTTTATCGAGTGAATCGCTACTTTACCTCGAGTACACAGTTTGTGTGTTTTGTTTTCCACTGCTAGAAAGTAGGCAAAAAATTTTAGTAAAGTAAATAAGGAAGTACATTATACTTTACAAATATTTTAGTAATAGTTTAATAGGTCTATAGGTCTACATATTTGGCGCATGCACACCAAATACTCAAATGTGTGATACCAACATTGACAGGTGGCTCAGGTCCTGCCAACCGCCCTGCCATCCTCCCACACAGACACCCAGCAGATGGACTCTGTAAGCTGGTAAGTTGCCAGCCTGGCATCTCTCCGTGCCACCGCACCTCACCTGGTAGCCTCCGAGGTCGTCTCCGAGAGCCGCGAACGCGCCCACTCGGCTATTACTGAAGGCTATTGGAGGAAAGACAAAAGAGATATGAATTAGCATTTTCTTCGAGCGAATTCGCTAAAATCTTTTTGCGAAATTAAGGTGGTTTTTTTTCCCAAACTTATTTATGTCACCATTATTAGATAAAACTTTTGAAAAACGGTTATTTACTGGAGGAAAACAATTGAAGGCATTGAATGTCAAAAGTTTCTTTCTTAATGAAATGACATTTGACTTTTCAATGTTTGACTTTTGGTTCCTTCCAAGAATATCACCAAAAAGAAAAAAGTTTTGGACGGCACATCCTCACCCGTTCTTTTCTTCTGTCAAGCAGCAATATTATTGGCCTGTTATTTTTACATTAAGGTTATGTTTTGAGCGATCGAGTGTATCCCACACTGGCGTTGATGTCGAGCAAAGTGTCCAAACGGCCTTCAGAGTGAATAAATCAACACAACCCAAAGCAGTCCATTGTTTTTATGGGAGTGAGCCAGGCCACCCATCTGTCAGGGCACAAACACACACACACACACACACACACACACACACACACACACACACACACACAAAGTAGCCAGTAGCTGGCAGCTTGACCCAAAATAACATCTGCGATCTTTTGCTGCCCGGGTTCATTATGCAATATTCATGCCCACAGGAGCAAGCAGGAGAGTGCGAGGAGCCGATGGCATCCAGAAACAAACACACACACACACACACACACAGATTTAGCTCAAAGGTTAGCATGTAGATTGGGAGATATTAAGAGGATGTATATTTACAGGAACAGGAATCATCAGACATTTATATTGCTATAATTATCCAGGAACAGAATGAGCTCAATAACCTGATAGTATTTCCTTTGCACTAAACACATCTTGAACTGTGGGGAGACTCCTGATGGTTTCTGAGGTAATCTTCCCTAAAGTATTCTGATTTCTTCTTTGAGTTTCGGTTGTCTTTTTCCGTCCAGGTGACCCCATACTTCCTCTATAATACTCCGCTCTGGATTCTGTGGAGGCCTTTCTAAGACTGTCAATGTTTGATCAGCTGTTTTTCTCCTCAATTATAATTTTTCTGCATTAGCAGTGTGCTTGGGATCGTTTTCATTCTTTCATCCGGCTTTTCAAAGGAATGACATGTTCAAACCTGTCTACTTTTCAGAATCCATTACCCCAGTTTTCAATTCATAAAATTTCGCCAACACTAATGGCAGAAATCAGGCAACCCAGGACAGACCCTCCACCATGTTTCACCGAAGACCGCAAACACTCATTCTTCCAATCCAGAGCAGTTGCGGTTCAGTGGTTAAAGATCTGGGTTACTTTCCATACATGTGCTTTGTGTTTTGAATACAACACGTATCGAGGGAATAAACGAACATGAATGGGAATGAAAATGAATCTCATTAGACAGCTGTTATCACGTCTGCTGTCACTAACAATAGTCATCATCCTCAATGATTAGTGCAATCGTGCTTTACACAATGCATTTCTTTTCTTTTGTGGAGATTAATACGCTTTTTTTCGTCATTCATTTTTTATACCCAGTGGCGGGCTGTGCATTTCACACCTAGGCCTTCGGTTCTGCCAATCCACCGCTTAATACAGTCATTATGATGCAGCGGCTATTGAAACCATCACTATTATAGAGAGACGCAGTAGAACAGAGCGCTGCATCACAGACAGGAATCTCATACAAGGAGAATGAACGTCATTACTAAAGCAGGAAACACAAACACGATTCGACAAGTCTCCTTTCACTGGAGCCGCAACTGCACATCATCTTCAGCAAATGATGTGTCTTTGCATCCAAATCGATTTCTTGTCCTCTATCAGCCGTCGTGGAATCCAAAAAGAAATGCTATTAAATCCACATGAATATATGTGAGCTTGTGCAGTTTGCTCCGGATGCGAGTTGCGAGCTCTGAGTAGCGCTCTTTCCGACCATCCGATCTAAGGAGGTGAAAATGACGTCATCAGACGCCTGCTCGGGACTCGGTCTGGCCAAATAACAATCTGATTGGTTAAAGCAGCAGCTTCAACAACATTTGATCTGACCGCTAAATCTAACTGATAGAAAATCCAATGTAAATAGAGTCCAATAGAGAAACCACTATAAAATGACAGGAAAAGACTATTGGGAATATTTGAATACATATTCATGGGCAAAATTCTATTAAAACATAAGTCACCACTGATTATACATTAACCATTTATATTTCTACAAACAACAGAGAGGTCAGAGTTCAGCATCACAAAGAGAAAAGACGTTTTCAAGCAGTTCAAACGATCGCGAGAGAAACGAGGATATTGTTAGCACCATTCCGAATTAAGTAGAACACTCTTATTTCATAGCAGTTAATAAATTAAATAGATAAATAAATAAACTAATCCATGCTTTCCCAATCAGTCAAAAAGCACAGAGCCTGTACCTCTGAAATTACCGCGAGAGGAAAAAAAACATTGCTTTCTCAAAATACAATAACAGATTGGGGGAAAGATGTCGTCTCGGCAGCTTCCTTCCAAATTACTGATGGAAGGAGGGGAGAAAACCTAACCAGCTGTTATTGCTTCTTGTCATCCATTAGAGAGCATCCTGTCATGTGTACTCATCTTAAAGAAAAGTGTTCTTAAAAAAAATACAGATATAATGGTACTATAAGCACTCAAAAAAAAAGAAGGCTGACGGGTCATTATGGGAGAACCCATGGACCATTGCACAGGGACCCATGGACCATTGAACATTGGACAATGTCACAGTGTTACGTGTGCACTTTTATAAAATTTATATATATATGGTATGTACTGTATGTTAAAGGAAATGAACTGTTCCATAAAACCAGAGGTGGAAAATTAACAATGAAAACATGTAAATATTCCTTAAATATTTCCTTATTCTTTCCTCCCAATCATTACATGACAAACAGTAGCATGAATGAAGTAATTATATTAATCAAAACAACAAAAAAGCTGCAGCTTAAATGTGCAGTTGATGCAATCTTTAAGGCGACGCCCAGTTTTACGATACCTGGCACCCCGCAAGAAGCCAAGCCATGCCATGGCATTTAAAATGTCTCAAATTGAAAGGTCAGCTGGTGCTCCTGATTGCTCCATTAATTACTAAACTTTTGTAAATGCAGAGAAACCATAACAATACAGCTGAGCAAAAAAAAAAAGATCGAAATGCATGCTGTAACTATCGGCTAACCGTACGCCGACAGCGTCTTCCTCCTCGACTGTTTTTAATGCTCTTTCATTATCTCCAGGCAGCTGACACGGTGAGGCGTTCGCGTCTCGACATGGCGACGTGATCACCTGAAAGGCAAGGTGCCTAATTAACTTTGACTGCGAAACCACGTCTCGAACAGATGTGAGACGAGCCCTGTCTCCGTTCTTTAATTATGAAATCTGCACGAGTCCTTGTCGATTCGCTGATGAAGATTTGCATCCCGAGCCATAGACGTTTACATCGGAACGATGGTAAATGTTGATCAGATTTTATAGCTACATAAATAGATCATCTTCTACCTTCATGGACTGAGAAGATGTCATGGGACTGATTGTTTATTATCAGGACTACCTCATCATAAGGTTGTTGATGGATCTGTGAAGGTTAGACAGAGGTCAGACTCGGTGAACTGGATTTGGATTACAGCAACTAAACCCTGGACCCAAACCAGAAAGTGTCTGCATACGTGATATTCAGTCTATATTCATAACCTCAAAAGTGGAATGAAGAGGAGTCTCATTAGCTGACACATAAGATAAGAAAAAAAAAGAGAGAGAAAGAAAATATAAAATGAAATAAAAAAGAAAAACTAAATACCATAAGAAAGAAAGCAAGGAAGAAAAACAAAATATCAAATGAAAGAAAAAAGAACGAAAACTAAATATGAAGAAAGAAAGAAAGAAAGAAAGAAAGAAAGAAAGAAAGAAAGATAAAATTAAATAAAAAGAAAGATGTTGAAATAAAGGTAAGAAAAACAAAATACAGAAAGAAAGAAAGAAAGAAAGAAAGAAAGAAAGAAAGAAAGAAAGAAAGATAAAATTAAATAAAAAGAAAGACAATATGTTGAAATAAAGGTAAGAAAAACAAAATACAGAAAGAAAGAAAGAAAGAAAGAAAGAAAGAAAGAAAGAAAGAAAGAAAGAAAGATAAAATTAAATAAAAAGAAAGACAATATGTTGAAATAAAGGTAAGAAAAACAAAATACAGAAAGAAAGAAAGAAAGAAAGAAAGAAAGAAAGAAAGAAAGAAAGAAAGAAAGAAAGAAAGAACATACAAATTTTATAAAAAGAAAGAAAATATGTTAAAATAAAGGTAAGAAAAACAAAATACAGAAAGAAAGAAAGAAAGAAAGAAAGAAAGAAAGAAAGAAAGAAAGAAAGAAAGAAAGAAAGAAAGAAAGAAAGAATGTAATTAAGCAGAAAAGAAAAACTAAGTTCTGAAGAAATGAGAACTCTTCTGGGGACATCAGACATCACATCAACATACTGTATACTGGACTTACAAGGTAACTTTTGAAATCTCTCCTCCAAGTTTAAGAACGTTCTGACAGCCCTGAATCTCGGATCAAACTAAAGCCACCCAGATGTGCTGCATCTGGCATGACTGCCTCTGAAACAAGCCTCTATTTCTGTTCTAGGAGTTCTTTCTTTTTTTATTGTTTAGTATCGAAACCGCACAAAGCCTCATGAAGCCACTTTTGTGAGTCTTGCGTTCTCCTTAATTCATTACATTAGTTAAGGAAGATAAATCCTGGGACGCGCAGCAGACCAGCGTCATCAGGGCTGCCAGACGATGTTTTTGTTGCTAATTTTAGCTTTCGCTCTCTGTGTTTGATCATTCAAATGCCTTCAGCAACTCATCCATCCCCACGGCTCATCAAACACACTCTATTTCATGGCTAAAAATGGCTGGGAAGCTGGTGGAACACCAAGCCGTATCAGAGTTTTCACTGCTTGAGCTCCTGAAACTTTTTGTTTTGAAAATATAATGAGCAGAAGTGGGGTTTTTTTGGATGGAAAACCAAATGTAAGAAGCAAAACTTCTTCACCCTAATCTGGAATAGTGATCTGAATGTTCCATTTAAAAGCCACAAAACGTAAAAATCACTGACGGACTTTCGTGTAACTTTAGAAGAACTGAAGCAGAACTTTGGCGTGTGAAGGCTGCAGAAGACGTTCATCACCTCTGTCCTCTGTTTTGTTGTCATGGTGTTGGGAAAGCCAAATGTTTTATTGATTGTCTTTCCAAACACGTGTTCCCTAAACACTAAGAGATCCAAACATTTTTCCAGCTTGAAAACCTTCAACCTTCTGAACCTCACTGATGACCTTTAAATTTAACTAGAACATTGACTGATTGAGTATTTCGATTGTGGTCTTCAATAGATACATAATGTTGTGGAGGGCCATCAGGGCCAGCGAGAATTACAGACTTGTTTTACAATACCTTTCTCCATGAATACGTATAAAATTATTCTCATTAGTCCATTCTCTTTATTTCTCCATAAACTGTAACTTTAGGTTGGAGTTTCTATACGATCAGATTTCAGCCCTCACGTCACGTCTTGCCGGTTTTTAGTAGGTTCAAATCCATGTTGCTCGAAGCTTTCGCTTTAACTAATCAGATTGATTTGCTGAGTCCAACAGCAGAGTCTAGCAGGCGTCCGAAAACATCAGCATTTTCAATCTGATGGTCAAAAAGAATGCTAGTCAGCGCTCCCAAACTGCATCTGTAGCAAACTGCACAAGCTTGTGTGGATTTGATAGCTGTTTTTTGTTTTTGGTTTTTGTTTTTTATTCCACAACGGCTGACACACTTATGATAAAATAACAGAAAGAAAAATAAAATATGACAAAAAAAGGGGAAAAAAAGAAAGTAAAAAATATTGAAAGAAAGAAAAAAAAGAAAAACTAAATACTAAAAAAAGAAAAAATATATATATCGAAAGAAAGAAAAATAAAATATAAAAAAAAATTTAAAGGAAAAAATAAAGAAAAAAAAATATTGAATGAAAATATTTACATTACAAAGAAAGAAAGAAAGAAAGAAAGAAAGAAAGAAAGAAAGAAAGAAAGAATGAAAATGGTATTACAATAATACATTTTATTTTTGTGAAAATTTAATTTTTGTGAAAGCATTTTTTATATACAGATCGAATTCTGGGATTCTGAACGAATGAGATCTGTTCTTCTAATGACATCAGACATCACCTCCACTGTCTAAACGTGTGCCATACTTTCGAAATCTCTCCAGTCAAAAGTCGGTCGAAACAATTTCTTTCTGGTAGAATTTGCTCAAAAAACGCACAACACACTGAAAAACGCATGGGGTCATTTTACGAGGTGAATATCTATGCTTCTTCTGGAGATGATGTACGCTGGAGGTGCAGTTGCGACTCCGGTGAAAGGAGACATGTTGAATTGTGTTCATTGGGTTTCTTGCTTTAGTGAGATGTTCATTCTCACTGTATGATATTCCTGTCTGTGATGCAGCGCACTGTTCTACTGCATTTCTCCAGAATACTGATGGAGTCACAATGACGGTATTAAAAGGTGGATTGATCTTGAAGGTTTAGGTGTTACAATTCTGGACTATTATAGAAAGAATCTCTGCCCCTGGATCTCTAGTGCTGTACAGAGCATCATTGTTAGGAAACATTCCAGAATTTCAGACACTGCAGTCGAGACGTGTTTCTACTGAGTCATCAGTTTTTATCGAGTAGCAGAAGTGTTCAGAATTCTTCTCGGTACCAGACCCTACCAAGGAATACCTTCGACAAAACAAATCAGCCATCGAATGCACACATCCACACACACACACACACACACACACACACACACACACACACACAATCGTCTGCACCTGTGCAAAATTGCATTTTCAGATTCTATTCGAAATTGTGTTTGCCCACTTGCGAGCTCCCCACTCCCCCCCTTGGCCATTTTGGTTATCAAACAAAACCCAGGATAGCCATGTATGAGAAAAGGTGTTGACTCAACATCTACAGGTGCTTTATATTCATTCCCGGACTGTTGACAAAATCACCAGAGACTCGATAACCTTGCGACGGAATATTCCGGCGACTCCACGGCCAGTGTCGCCGTCCTGATTAGAAATAAGGGCACACCTGCTGAACGTATCGCTGAGCAACCTAGACGCAGACGCAGTTCTTTTCTTCGGAGTGTAATTAATAATTCCTTCTTAGCAAAAAAAAAATGGATTGCTTTTAAAACCTTTTTCTCGATTAGGACGCTTTTCAATAGACTGCAAATGTATGTTTCTAAAGGACACGGCAGAAAAAAGACACTAATGTCTTTTTTCTGCCTGATACGATTAGATGAGATGAGATTATGAACTGAAAGCGCTTTACTGAGGAAGGTATAGAGTTTTAGAATGCTAGTGTCGTGTTTACTGACAAGCTATAGAGAAAAAAAAGATGTCTTTTGCCATGTGAGACAAAGTAGGCAGCTTTTGTTCACGGTTTGAGCTGCCAGACTCGTAACGCTACTTCTGTTGTGCTCTATATACAGTCTATGGACAAAAATACCCGAGACACCTGACTTACCCAGCCGTATGTGGTTCTTCCTCAAACTATTAGCACAAATCTGGAGGCGCACGATTGTATAGGATGCGGTAGCATGAGATTTTTTCCTTCACTTGAACTAGTATGGAGATATGCTTTACATGCGTTGGAGTGGAAGAACTACTGCAATAATGATCTTAACTCTACTGAACAGCTTTGGGATCAATTGGAAAGCTGACTGCACCCCAGCCTTCTAACCTCATCCTGATTTTATTAACATGAAGAGATGAATGAGCACAAATCTAAATAAACAGCACACTACAAAATGTAGTGGAACATCTTACCAGAAGATTTTGGCTTATTATAAGGCCAAATGTGGACTAAGTGTGGAATTGGATATTGAAAATGAAGCACATACCAATCTTATGAGTAGGTGTCCAGAAACGATAGATAGACAGACAGACAGACAGACAGACAGACAGACCGACCTTATATATTATACATAACACATTATAAATACAGACTAAATGTGGATAGATGGATGATGGATGGATGGATGCACAGACAGACAGACAGACAGACAGACAGACAGACAGACAGACAGACAGACAGACAGATAGATAGACCTTATATATTATACATAACACATTATAAATACAGACTAAATGTGGATGGATGGATGGATGGATGGATGGATGGATGGATGGATGGATGGATAGATAGATAGATAGATAGATAGATAGATAGATAGATAGATAGATAGATAGGTTGATAGATAGATAGGTTGATAGATAGGTTGATAGATAGGTTGATAGATAGACCTTATATATTATACATATTATAAAACATTATAAATACAGACTAAATATGGACAGACAGACAGACAGACAGATAGACCATATATTATTATACATATTATACATTCTATAATACAGACTAAATGTGAATTTGGATGTTCAAAAGACATGCAAAACTTGTGGTCAGGTGACCGATTTTTGATACAATGATGTAAAAGATCCTTCGATTGGACCTAAAGCCATGTCTTGAAGGGTCTAGAGATTCCTGGATTTCCTGTTTACTCTTAAAGCACTGTGTTAGGAGGACGTTTGCAGAAACGATTCTATTTGTCTTCAATCACGAGAAAATCTCCCGCCATTAACCTCGCTCGTTCGCCTCACCCGGAATGCTTTACTGATTTTCGAACCCATTTGCAACTTTCGAGACTGTGTTAGTTCTCCGAGTTCTTCGTTAAAATGTCGAACTGCTGGACCGCTCGAGGCTCTCCAGGCGAGAGGCTGATATCAAACCGCAGTGGCTGTTCTCACACAGAGGGATTACCTCGGCAGACCCCTGTGAAGCTACAGAGACACTTTCCTTACTGATCACAAAGAACGGCGAGATCACACAGCCTGAAATATAGGAGCCAATTAGGGATGAAAGGTAGCTCTTGGAGTCTCGCATGAGGCAGGGGCTTTTTGTTTCTATCTCTGCGAACAAGAAAGATCTTTTTCATCATTCTTGAGAGGTTGACTGGTTGAACGAAACATTCCTGCTTCGCAATAAAGCGAGCTTAGGGACTGTGCTTATGGCAAAGCATTGATGACTGGCGATGGGGATGTCTCTGAAGCTTTGAAGCTTTTTGGTGACGACAGAGACATGGAGAAAGGTATCTGTATAGGTGTGCATTATTGAAGGAGCAGAATGCAAGAAAAGAGAAAATTCAAGCAATAACATTATGACCACCTGCCTAATATTGTGTTGGTCTGCCTTTGGCTGCCGAAACAGGCCTGACCTATGGATCATCAACAGCATGAACTTCGCCAGCAAATTGAGCTACAGGAGCTCGTCTGTTGGACGTCCGTGACACTGTCTACTTTTTATAGATACTGACCACTGCAGACCAGAAACATTCCACAAGCGCTGCAGTTACAGATGGTCTCTGTGTTAGGATGGTTCGACTTTTGGGATCTTATGATGACGATAGCAATACGACTAAATTGTACAAATATGTTTGTGCAGCAGGCAAATGTAGCAGCGTATGCTTCTAATCCATGCCACATATCTACTGTATAGTATGTACAGTACAGTAGTGTGTATTGCATTTTTTGCTCAATTATGTACTGTAATTTTATGTGTGTATGTATATATATATATATATATATATATATATATATATATATATATATATATATATATATAGAAAATGTTTCGGAAGGTCGAGACATATTGTGCTGCTAATATAGAGCAATACGCAAGAAACTAATATTCTCTCGATCTCTCTCTCTCTGGCTGTCATGGTTAGATTCCTTTTTCGATCCCATTGTATTCGGAGAACAATTCATTCGCACAAGCTTTTCTTCCCTCAGGGAGTTCAACATGTCAGAGTTTGGATGGGTTTGACAGACCGTCATCGGTGTGGAAAGCTAACCATCTCAGTTACTCGGACACCTAGAGCCGCAAAAAATAAATAAATAAAATTAATATTTTAACAAAACCCTGAACATAAAAAACTGTGTTCGGGTATAATTTACAATAGAGTCACTTTTTGTCATGTGACTGACGAGGATACTGGAGTGTCTGTGATTCTGGATGCTTAGTGTTGTACTGAGAAGCATTCCTCAACATCACAGATTACTCAAAGCAACTACAGTTGGTGAACTAAGGTGAAGTTAGACCAAGAAAAGGAATGGTTTAGTGGCTACATCATTGGATTTAGACTTGGAAGGTTGTGGGTTCAAATACCAGCACCACTGGCACTGTCAGTGCTAAGCCTCTGAGCAAGGTTCTTAACCCTCAACTACTTCAGATGTATAAATCAGATCATTGTAACTGGTTCTGGATTGCTGTAAACATACTATGGGTTTTTCTTAGGCATAATTCGATCTGATTGGCCCATTTGGCTTCCCATACCAGCAAGGTACACATACCTGATAATACTAATTAGTGTTAGCAAAATCGGATCATTTGAGTGACAAAAGATTTTGCGATTCTTCGCTCACACGCGTCTTGTAGAAAAATGAACAAATCACCGTTTGAGACGACTTGTTCGTCTGAGTCGTATTAAGGACTCGTTCAAAGTGAACAAACCTTGCGTGAACGATCCATCGCTAATGCTAATCTCAAACAACGAATCTTATGTGCCAAAAATGAAATAAATTTTAATGAGTCCTAAAGACAGCTCAGCTCACCCTTTTTTTCCCCCTTATGTCTTTTGAGTCGCTAGATTTCCTTGTATTTGCTGGTTTGCTGCCATGTTATCGGTTTGAAGGTGTTTTTTTCATTGATGGAGCACAATAGGCTAATGTTTGGCTTCATGAACGAGTAGTGAGGGAGTAAATAGGAGCATTGGGCATGATTCGGTGACAAAAGTTTGTGGACAGATCACGATCAGACTCCGTGCTTGAACTTGAGAAATCAGATATTTGAAAAATCGGAAGCACAGAGTTGTATGGAATGCCTTTGTATATGCTGTAGCATTACAATTTCCCTACAAACTTGCACGACATTGCCTGTGTGCATGAAGTAGTTTTCTCTTTGGACATTAAGTGTCATCTCCAGATCCCTGGCCTCTTTAAAGCTATGGCTGATCTGTGGATTCCTCATACACTATAAGAGCTATATGAAAACTGACAGCGAGTTTTGAGAAAGGATTAAAGCGAGCAGGTCTTATCCGGAAGGCTGGCGACGTTTCAGGTAAACAGTGTCTTAACTACGGAAACAATCCCGGCTATAAAGACAAACGCAGCAAAAGACTGAAACAGAGAGAGAGAGAGAGAGAGAGAGAGAGAGAGGACGACTTTAGGCTGGAGTGTGTTTGCTGTAATGAGATGGTGGGCTGCCCACATGAAGTGAGGGACAGGTAAGAAGAAGGCGAAGCCACCATAGCTACATCTTAGCCACCACCTGAGTCAGACTTGTCCTGTCAGATCCGGAGCTAATTGGCACCTGCAGAGGAGAAAGGACCGGCTCAAACACACACATATACGCAGACACACACACACACACACACTCCTTTATCTTTTCTCTAGAGAGCCATCTATTAGGCAGCCCACCACTCATTCAAACTTAGCCGTGACTCAAGCGCAAGTCACGGAATCAAAACAAGCCTGTTATTATTTTGCGAGAAGCATAAGTGCGTGGGCGAACTTCAATAAATGTGCCAGAAAGTTTTTTTTTCCCCCCTCAAAGTGTTGAGTGTCGTGCAATTTGCAGCCTTGACTCACTGCGAACGCGTGCGATGTCACACTAGTAGGCCTTAATTTATCAACAAGAACTAAATCGGTGAAAATTCCTCAGTTCTTCTAACATTGGATCCAGGAGAAACCATTATAAGCTCTACGATCCTTTCAGACAGATAAGATCAAATAAAATAAGATCAAATAAAATAAGATCAAACAAAATAATAATAATAATAATAATAATAATAATAATAATAATAAAGAAAACAATATTGACATGTTTTCACCTGCAGGAAGATTCGTAAACATCCCCATGTTAACAGTGTAGCAATAATAGGTTTTCGTTTTCCACAATAGTTATTTAAACCACACATACAAATCCCATATATCATAAGGAATCGCATATCATTCGTAATAATTCCCTTAAACTAAGTCGAGGAATAAAAAACACGATCCTGCTGGAAGCCTGCTCAGATACTACAGATAGCTCTGTAGTCCCTCAGGATCGCATATTGGAGCGTGTTTTCCCTTCCCACATGCATCGACAATCTGACGGAAAGATAAGACGGCAGAGTAAGACTTTCATTACCTTGGCCGATAAGCCCGAAACGAAATAGGTGACATTCCAATCACGCTCAAACCAGCTTTCCTTGGCGAGAGGATCTCCGGGCAGACTGACAGCACCAGTCTGGACTCAAAGCGATGATCTAGAGACGTAGCCTCTACGTCAAGCCTCTGTGTTTTTCCCTTTACTTGAACTAGAAGATAGACAAAGCCAGCGCTATGAAGATACATGGGTTTGAGTGGAAGATCTGCTCTGCAACTCTTTTGGGATGAATTTATTTATACTGACTGCATCCCAGGCCTCCTCAACTGTATCAATACCTCACTTTACTAACAACATAGTGTCTGAATCGCCACATCCACACTCCAGAATCTAGTGGAACATCTTCCCAGCAGAGTAGAAGGAATTATAAGAGCAAACATTATGAGATGTAGAATGGGATAGCGGATGTCTTTAATCCGATTTGTCTCCAAATTCAATTTCTGAATGAATTACAGAAAGGAAATGAGCAATGTTTTTATCACGTTTCCAAAATCTCTTTTGGAATTTTTCCGACAATCTGTTTGTATTCATGGATTTCTTCGAGTGTATTAGAGTTTCGATGGTAACAACTCAATCGGAACTGAAATGATACAGCTGCTCATGGTCAAGTTTTCTGTAAAGACGTTTATTAAGATCGGGAACGTTTCCGGTTTCCCGTGAACGTGACAAGCGTTTTTTAATTCTGTCTTATTACACTTTCAAAGGAAAAAAAACAGCAACTAAAGAGCAACTGCTTATCGCGAGGAATGTAACTGCGAATGAATTTGTGTCGCTGGCAAATCAACACGGCGTATGTACGGGATGATCCACAGCTCGGTGTGTGTGTGTGTGCGGTATATGAATATAATGCATGCACAATGCGGGGGTGAGGAAGCACCTGACACGAAGCAGAACATGCCTCACACCTTGCTGTGAATTCTCCCTTCTACCCCATGGTCATGTTCTGGCATCGACAAGCTGTCATTGATGTCTGCAGTGCAAAATTGATTCAAAATAATGGTCTATTGGTAAATACTTTATATTCCATTTATTCCATTTATTGTCAGCTTAGTGTCGCTGGAAATCATCCTCATGACCTTCAGATCTACAGGCCAATCAGGTTTAACCACTAGGCTACAACCAATAGAGTAAATTCAATTCAATATTATTTGTATAACAATAGACATTTTCCAGCATCTTAAACAACTCGGAGATTCTCAAGAAACCTTGAGAGGAACCAAACTTTAAAGTGAACCCATTTTCATGGATGAGAGAGAGCGTTGTTGGAGTTAGCTGTTGGAGTTAACGCCTTGTGCCGTTTTTTCGTATATCTCTCATTTTATATATTTTCTACTCCAGTTCATAAAATAATATTCACCAAATAAATGCGAAATTCTAACGCAAACAATAATCACCTTCAATCGTACGTCAATATAGTTACAGTTGCATTCAAGACTATATTTTTGAACGGTAATAAAACTGACTTGTGCTTTCAATGGTTTGAACACACTCAACTCTTCCAGCCAATCAGAATCCAGTATTGCTAATGGTATAAGAGGAATAGAACATTTTCAGATGTTCAGTTTTAGGAAAATGTAATTTTGGACTGATTACAGTCCAGTATTTGGCATTCGGGTGCAACAGCATCCCATGTTGCATTCTATTCCTTCGAAATCATATTATACAGTAAAATAGATGATTGTAATACATGCAGTTTAAAGGAAATGGAGTTAAATGGAAACATAACTAAACCCCAGCCATGTAAATGTATGAACCTGAACATGCATTTGTGCCGTACGTTGTCATGCTGTAGAATGCGCTTCCATTTTTTCGCTAAATAAAAGAGTACAATTAATTATTAAAATTGAGCGTAGGATGTGTAGGGCGAGCGGAGGAACCACAGGGGGAGAGGTTATATTTGGTTTTTGACGAGCGAGTCTGCCGAACCCGTTCTCCAAACTCTTCATCTTTCAGCTTCACCTCTCAACCTTTTCGTTATGAGTCCATTTCTTTCCTTTTTCCTGTGCCTTGAGTTTTTGCTCCCTCTTGATCATCACTGGCTCTGAATTTTTTTTTTTTCTGGCAGGAAGTAATATCGTCGGGTTAATAAAGTGGCTTGAGGAAATGTTCATATAATGTACATCGTTCAACATCATCTTCTCTCTCTCTATCGCGCTCTATCTCTCTCAAACACACTTTTTTTAGGGCAGCTGAATTTAGAGGACACCTGAAAGAAAGATGGAGTTCCACTTTCTTCATGTGACGTTCCCCTTCCTTCACCCTTAGCATGAGACAATGCAAATGGCTCTCTCTCTCTCTCTCTCTCTCTTACTCTCTCTCTCTCTCTCTCTTTCTCTCTCTCTCTCGTATCCATTTTTCACCCCTTCACCCTCAGTAATATCATATTCAGGAGATATTAATAATCTATTAGGCAGCGTGTAAATGGTTGACGAATGGCTTCTTACTAATTCATCTGTATTGTAAAATTCAATTTCGCAAGTTGAAAGGACCCACCTGACCCCTTAATGCATCTTATTCTAGTTTTAACAGCTTTTCAAATGAGCTTTCGTCTGTGGAGATACGGCCATGGTAACTGGAGCTACACACCCTCAGTATGAATGTACTACTCTGTGTTGGAATAGTATCACGTTGAATCTTGAGCGAGTTTGCGATATTGATTTTAGCCAGTGCTAATGATGCGTTTGTCTTTTTTTTTGTAATTTTATTGGCGCCATCTGATCCAAAGTTTTGGGTTCCACCCGACTTTTAATTACTGTATCGTCTACGTCTACAACTATTTCTGCGCAATTTAAAGGATAAGATGCAAAAAATTTGACAAACATTAGCATTACATTAGTTGTCACAAAAGGTCACCTTATAAATGTTTGAATCCGGACCACCGTCTGATGACAGGAGCCAAGAAACTGATCACGCTGTCTGTGTAGAATGGTTGGCATACTATATCACCCCAAATGGGGGCACCTGTAAGTTAGAAGGTAAGAATTCCCTTAGAGTGAAGCATGAGGAGTTGGTGCACTTGGCTTGCTGGATGAGTCTTAATGGAAAAGTGTTAGTCTTCCACTTCCCTGGTTGGTAGCTGTGAAATGGTGAAGAAGATTTGGACGACTTCCTTCAATAGATAAATAGGAAATTGAATAGAAATGGATCCTATATCATCATACATGTAAACGAACAGCCAAAGCAGAACTCTCACTACCAACAGCCTACAAACATGGTTGTAAACACTTTTAGACAGATTGTTTCTAATTGAAAATGGCATAATTACACACATTTACATGCTGTCATTTATGAATCGGGGATGATAATGGCTCACTGGGGCTGTTGTGGCTCAACAGTTAGGTTACAAGAATCTGAAGGTCAGGGTTTCAAGCAGCCTTCGGTTGGGAGTTTAAGCCCCAGCTACCACTGTTGGGCCCTTCAGCAAGACCCCTCACCCTCTCTACTCAAAGGTTGTGTCCTCTCAGGAATGACTCCAACTATCTAACAAGTTGTAATGATTCCAGATGAATCTGTTGGTGTGACTAGTTCAGTATATGTGTTAGATTTTGAGAACCATTGTTTGTTTGTTTGTTTGTTTGTTTTTTGTTCCACCCTTTTTGTTTGCCTCGGTAAATGGCCATGCACATCTTGTGAATACTGACATTGGGTTAGTAAGGAGTCTGACGTTATTTCTTTTAGAATACCTTTTTTCCTCTCTGTTTATTGAATTTTTCTTTTCTTTTTTTGGTCGGGTAAGGTGTGTTATTTTGGCCTTGTCGTCTCCTGAACACAATCGCTCCAATAAATTCATTTAACACCAATGTTCATGCTACGCTAAGTTGTGAAGTATTGTGTTTCCTAGCGCATACCAAGCCATTCCTTTGTTCTAAATACCAACATCTATTGTGTATCAAACTTTGCCATAGTTTGACCATTCTCCTTGCTGTTTTTGTTTATTGGATTTGTTTGCCTTGCCTTTTGTGTACCGAACCTTCTTGCCTGCAACTTACTACAGTATCTTTGGATTTCATTGTTTGCTGGGGTTTAATAAAACTCCAAATATATTTTACATCACTACAAGCAGCGATAAGTGAAGAATAGAAACAACAGAGAAATTTTCCTTTGCTTAAAACACAATATACAGATCTTTCATCATTTAAAAACATTTGGCACATCATTAAGCAAAAAATACAACAAAGAAGACCCAGGATTGTTGAGCTGCTAGAATCCTGTATCAGACACAAATGGAACAACATTTCTCTTAAGATACTGCTTTCCTTAGTAACAGACTTTTGTTCAAAGAAGTAGGGATGCTACTTAATGGTAAACGCTACCCTGTCTGAACTTTTTTGAGATGTGTTGGAGCTATCAGATTCAAAATTGCCTTGTATTTTTTCAACATGTTTTGTTGTAAACAAAATATGGGTTCATGAGATTTGCAAGTCATTGCATTCTGTTGATATTTAAATTGTGCACAGCAACTCACATTTTTGAGAATGTGGGTGTATATATGACAAGCAAAAGCTGTTTTTTTTTTCTTTTTTTATTTTGTAGCGTGTACGCTCGTGATTGCTAACGAGCCTTGCTGGGTTTTTTTCCTTCTTTTTTTTTTTATCCCAATTTTGTCTTGCTTATGCAGTTTACAAAATGCCTGACCTTGTGCAAGCTTTCAACAGTGTTTCTGATTCATATTTTAACTGCATTTGTATCAGTCTGAGCTATCTTTATTTAACGCATTCAAAGTTGATTCAACTGACTGCTAATTGCAAACCATTCCTAGCTAATGCAGTCGCTGAAAAGTTTCCCAGTGAGTCATTTGAGGATCCTTTAGATGACCAAGTGCTAAAAAGATGTAGCAGATGCTAAAATACAGTATTATTTCTCACTTTTCATATCCAATGGTAATACACTAAAAAAAAGGTTCTCTGTAAACTTGGCCTCTAGCCCCATATTTACCATGAAGTGACTAATTTGTCGCCGCTGACGCCCAAAAGGCCACAGTCGTAATCCTAATCGATGGCCTTGGGAATTGCAAGACCAATCCATCACTCAGTCACATAAACTTTCCCTGCGCTGTCTGTTCCATCCATGCCTGAGGATGGCACGCACCAGGCTGATGACATTTTTTTCTTTTTTTTTTTAAGAAGGAAGCAGGCCACTCTTATGTGTTCCTTGGAGGAAACAAGAGTTTTTAATGGAGTATTGATTCAGTGTGAACGGGGAGCACACGTACAAGCAGCCCGATGTTCAGTTATTACAAAGTACCTCAGCATAGGCTAAGCACAGCATGATCAATAGTGATTTAATTGGACTTGCTGTAGGGAAACAAATGGTCTCGTAATGAGAGCCAGTGAAAGGCACCAAAATAGCCTCAACTATAGTGGAAAGTTTGGCGTACCTGGATTTTAAATTGCCCAGACTTTAAGCACCGGACTTAATGAATGTGAGCCAAAAGCACTTATTTGAAGGACCTTTATTTATAGGACTACTATTTTAAGAATTTCATTACAAAACCCATACTTGTGGAGATTTTCTTTTTATTATTTGAATGAAAATCATGTTTTAAGGCAGCCAAGAGCTTAAAAATAAGAAAAACTTGGACGTGGTCATGGACGTGGTTTGTACTTGACCCATTCGCTCAGGCTAACTTTTGTCAATCCTGTTGTACTGAAGTAAACTGGCAAGTGTCTGCACCAACTGAACCAAATATTTACAGGCATAGAATCGAATTAGAGACGCAACATGAGGTAAAGCACCTTCTAAAAGTATCCAAGCAATGTTCTACATGCCGGTTGTTGTCAGAAGAAAATAAACCTACTTATCGTTTTTGGCTCATTTTATTCACTATTGATTGTATGAAATCATCAGACATTAAAATCCAATTGATTGAGATCAGAATGACGCAGACCAAATTACAGCTCAATTAGGCTTTACCTATTGTGTTAATTTGTCTATCATATTTTGTACCTCAACAGTGAAGGCTATGGGTTACTTACAGGAAGATCAGGGGTTTGCTCCAATGCTGCCACTGTTTGGCTCTTCAGCTGGGATATAGAAATTCACTGTGCTGTAAAGTCCATGTGACAAATAAAATCCTATTTATTTATTTTTGTCCCAGTTCCATGTAAAATCTTCTTGTCCAAGTATTTGATCCCAAACTTGGATTTATGTTTTAACATTCATCATTTGGAGGATCCCCTTATCTACAGTAACTTACGATTATCTCTTTTTTAAACAACAGAGCTGTTTGGGGGGGTCAAGGAAACTTTTTCAGGGACCCACCTGTGGCAACTTGGTGGTTCTGGAATTGGAACTCATGTCCTTCTGATTTAAAGTGCAACATCACTACTAACCCTGAAAACTTTATTGTTCTTCCTTCAGTTGCTCACATTTAGTGTCTCCACAGTGGGTCATCCGTCTCCATATTACTCCGCCCTCTAAATCTTCCTCTTTCAAAACCAGCCACCTGCATGTTTTCCCTTACCCAGGGTTTCCATAGAGTCTTAAATAGTCTAAAATATAAAAATCATCATTTTAGGGCTTAAAAGTCTTACATTCGCTGTTCTAGGTCATCATAATATCAAACAGATCCTAATTTTCCGATGTCCATGTAACGGTACTTCTAATGCTTATTGAAAGGCTTCCGCAGCACTTTAAAATGTTTTTGTTTTTTAGTTACCATGGTGTTGTTTGCTTTCAGAATGTTGATGGAGAAGTATAGAAAAGGTCAGAAGGAGTTGCATTGTGTGTTTGTGGATTTAGAGAAATCGTACGACCAGGTGCCGAGAGAGAAGTTGTGGTATTGTATGAGGAAGTCAGGTGTGTCAGAGAAGTATGTGAGGGTGGTGCAGGACATGTATGAGGACAGTGTGACAGCACTAAGTGTACAGTAGGAACGACACACTAGTTCAAGGTGGAGGTTGGACTGCATCAAGGATCGGCTCTGAGCCCTTTCCTGTTTGCAGCTGTTACAGGTTGACAGACGAGGTCAGACAGAAGTCTCCATGGACTACGATGTTTGCGGATGATATTGTGATTTGTGGTGAGAGTAGGGAGCAGGTTGAGAAGAGTCTGGAGAGGTGGAGGTACATGCTGGAGAGAAGGGGAATGAAAGTCAGTAGGAGTAAGACAGAGTACATGTGTGTGAATGAGAGGGAGGGCAGTAAAGTGGTGCGGTTGCAGGGAGAAGAGGTGGAGAAGGTGGAGGAGTTCAGGTACCTGGGGTCAACAGTGCAAAGTAACGGAGAGTGTGTTATAGAAGTGAAGAAAAGAGTGCAGGCAGGAGTGATAAATATACAACTACAAATGAGACCAACATGCAACAGCCAATCAGCTTTCTGTTATTGGAGAAAATCTTTTTCGGATTGTACCACAGACGTAAAATGGATTAGATTTTTCAGCTACGTGGAAGTGCAAGTTTAGCGATAATTGGAGTTTGTGTTTTTGATGCAGTGATACAGGTCCTAAATTCCATTCTTAATGATCTTAAAAAGGTCTTAAAAAGTATAACATTTGAATTGGTAAAACTGGTAGAAACCCTGCATACCACATCTATAACCCTCTCCTCTTGGCCTTCTTCTTTTCCCCCTGGCTGGTGGCTCAACCCTTAGCATTGGTCAACTGATAAACCCCATGTCTCTCTACTGCACATGACCAAACCATCTCAATCAAGCCTTTCTCGCTTCATTTCCAAAACATCCTACCTGTGTTCTTGTCAGTCTTAAAGAAAATCGCAGAATCTTCCAGCTACGCCTCCTGTCTTTTTGTCAACGCGCTCTGAAACTATTATTACTTAGCATTAATTACCCATAGGCCATTTTTTTGTTATTGTAATATTAATAAAGAAAGGAAGTTCTCAGTGACCTTGTTGGGGAGAATCGGCCTATCGAACGAAGGACACCGAATGAATTTCTATCTGTTCTTCCGTCAGTCAATCTCCTCGGTAAACTATAAAAAGGTAATGTGAATCGCTGATATTAAATATGTATAGGCATACTCTAAGGGGATAAGCCGCCCCTGTGGCCACCCATGCAAAAATGTCATTTCTGCAGCTAAGATAAGGAATTAGTCAATACAGACATCACCGTGGGGATCTGATAAGCCTTCATCACTTCATCCCACTTTTCAAACTTTTCTTTAATACATTCTCTTTTGATTTCCTCTCCCACACACTTCTTCCTCCTTCCTTCCTGTAATAACAGAACTCGTCTACTGATGAGCAGAAAATGAAAAATGTGAGAATTAAAGAAAAAAAAAACGGAAAGATCTCGTCCATTGTAGCTGCACGGGAAATATGTGGAGACGGAGATGTTTAATATTAAAAAAACGATGAATAGGTTTAGAAGAAAATGGGAAAAGATGTTTAAATGAACTCAAGTAAACTCAAAATGAGGGTATGTTCCGTGAATGCTTACAAATGCAATACAAGGATAATTGACACTCAACACAATGTCATAAAAAACTGGGCTCTATTGGTGTCCATTTCCTCATTCTTTCTCTATCTCTTCATTCTTTCTCTCTAAACTAACCATTTGCACCATTGGTACAAGCCATACCTGATCATGTTCAGTCTGTAGAAAGCATTTGGACTGACCCACACGTCCTTTAATAGCTCGAACAGTATTTAAATGAGAAAGCATGGCATGGGAATGTAATTAATGTAGCTTTCACAGCCGTCTACAACAGATCCCTTCAATATGTCGCCGCCATATTTGGTGTTACGATGGTTTTCCAGGAACCTGCCAAAAACTGATGTGTAAGCACAGATGGCCATTATGGCAACAAGTGACAACATCCACAGCATGAACAGAGTCTTGACAAGCAACAGCAATGATACAACCTGCTCCTAGCAATAGAATAGAATAATTGGAAGCGGACATTATTTGTCCTGATGGGAATATGGCGAAACAGAAAGCTGTAAATGCTATCCATCAAACTCATCGTCAGCTTCACTACGTTTGTGTAGTGACTTTGGAATTAGCAGCCAATAAAAAAAAAGGTTGCGCCCCCCCAATTTCAATCACCGGTTCACTTGGATCCCATCCCAACCATGGACTCTTTTCTGTGTTTCGTTCAAGGAGGCACTCGAAGGCGTTTAAAGGCAAATACAGAGAGTATGAGGAGGAGCTTCTTCCCGTGAGTTGAAACCAGGAAAACAATTAGTACCTAATACCTGGACTTTCTCTTACTGGACTTACATTTTCTTTTTTGGCCCAATTGTTTGAGCAATTGCACAACTGCCAATTTAACATTGGGTTGGCACAGCACAGTGTCACTCTAGTGTACTTTTAATGACTGCGACGCTTTAAATCTGGACTACTAGTACTTTATTTTATACTTGTCTAGCTGTATGGCTGTTCGAGTTAGTTTTGTTCCTATGTATACTGATGCCTTTTTCTTTACCCATCAGTCGTCCCTTCAAAAAGTTGTCAGGGAACAGACTAATTAAAATGCTCGCACATTTACCACCAGAGAATACGAACGTTGGATTGACGGTACCTTTTATTATTATTATTGTACCTCAAAAACCTGTACAGAACAGATTGAAATTGTTTTACATTATTTGTAATTTCTCTCACACACTTTGTCATATTGGCAGTCGCACTTAAGAGTCCCACCTCCCTTATTTGCTCCTCTTAAAAAGTGCTGAAGCACGAGGGTCTCCAATATTTCAAGCGTGGCCACGCGTGACGGGCAAGGTGTCGCCACGTCAGTCGAGCTAATCCAGGACTTCCTTTCAGTCACCAAGGCCTTCACTAGACAATAATACCATTTGAAAAGGGTGAGCTGGTGCTTTAATGTGTCTACATACCCAGGGGTGAAGGGGTTATTGGGGGTTTTGCGGTTTATTGCGGGAGGGCAACTGGCGAAATTCGGCAACTGCAAAGCGGATCAGTGGAAGGATTCTGAAGGGATTTGAAACGTACTGTAGGCTTCACATTCGATTATTGAGCTTGGTTGCTGGGCTTTACAGTAGAGCCAAGACCGAAAAAAAATCTCAATCCACTATCCAGGACTGCTTTCTTGCATTATTTTACTTAGTTGATGATCTGAATTATGTAGGAATGCAATATTTGCGTTTTGTAGGCTGTACGGACGCGTCGTACATGGCTAAACCCTCCCTCTTTTGTTGTTAGAGCCTTTACTCATCTGAGAAGGGGTTTCAGAACGTTTTGAAGTAATGTTCATTCTGCTCTAAGAGCATCAGTGAAAAACTGTGGAATTGCAGTTCATCCCATTGGTGTTCAGTGGGGGTGAGAAGGTCAGGGTTTTGTGCAAGACCAACACCACCAACAAGCATGTCTTCACAGAGCTCATTTTGTACATTTTGAACATACAGTATATTGCCAAAGGTTTGTGGACACCTGGTCATGAGTACGGTGTGTGCTTTTTGAGCGTCACAAATCGCTTCACTCTTCTGGGATGATGTTCCACTAGATTTTTGGAGGGTGCTTGTGGATATTTGTGTTCATCAGCCACAAGGGTGTTAGTCAGGTACTGATGTAGGTGAGGTGAGGTGAGGTGAGGTGAGGAGGCCTTGGGTGCAGTCAGTGTTCACATTCATTCCAAGGGTGTTCAATATGGTTTATAGCTCTATAGCAGGCCACTCAAGATCTTCCTCTCCGAACCATGTAAAACATATTAAAATGGTGCTCACTTTGTGCATTGGGTTTCCAAGTTCAAGTAAACGGAAAATTTTATTATACCGCATCCAAAGATGTTCTGCAAAATTGTGTGGCTCAAGCTTTGGAGGAGAATTACATATGGCAGGAAAGGTCATGAAAGGTCATGTTTCCCAATACATATAATGTCCATATAATGTATTTGTGCCTCCTCTTAGTTTAACGGAAAAGAAATTGTAAGTGCAAATTAGGACTAAATGTGGAATGCGATACTACAAACAGGTGTCCACAAACTTTTGGCAATATAGTGTACTTCTTTGTGGTAACGACATATGGATGGAAAAGTCCCAAACTATTGTTTATAAAAAGTATATGCAATACCATTATGTAGACAAACATTGTAATGATCTCATTGATGCTCTGAGCAGTTAAGGGTTAAGGGCCTTGCTCAGGGGCCCATCACTGGTAGCATGGTGATGCTGGGACTCATGACCTTTCGACTGTGTCCAAAGTCCAACATTTTAACTGATTCCAAGCAATTTTTTGTAATGATGTTTTGATGATTAGTTAACCCGGGCTTGATACACAAGGTGTTGGACTAGAAGGTGCCCAAATTTGCCCAAGTCACCCCTCTGACCTCCACTCTGTGGTGAAATATCACCATTTATGTGAAGATGATATCAGGGAAGTGTTACTCTGCAAGAAACGGTGTTCTATTACATTCAGGGTTAATGGAAAGCCCGGCTCCGTATATTTACGAACTCGTTTTTCCTCAGGATTTATGATTGCGCGTGTTTCAACACAAAGTTCTCCGATTTTATTTACACAGCAACAATTCATACATCCACTGTGAGATTCGCAAAAGGAGTTTGATTTGAAGGAGGACAAAGCTTGAGAAGAAATCATAGAAATGAAATACGTAGCATTTGGCTAAGCTTCCTGGCTAGTTTAGACAGGCATTTGTTCTGTTTCACATCTCAATACGCATCATTTGGGATTCAGTCTTTAAAGGTCAACGCCTCCCGTTTAACGTCAAGGGTTTCTTCGGTTGCTAATGCTAATGTGGCAGACGACGATGAGAGCCACCGAGGAGCTGGTAGCTTCCAGACCTTTATTTGAGAAGTTACCGATTTTTGGGTAAAGTACTTGGAAGTTAATTAAGCCCCGGGGTTGTGTAGCATTTTAGCGCAATTAGACCAAGAGCTTTACAGCCTAAGGTCATTAATAGCCTCTGGTGCATGAGATGATCTTTTTTATTTTTGAACTATGACCAGACAGAAAATTCCAACCATCTCATTAAATTGCATTAAACCATTGAAATGATGGCATAAATAATAACGTCATACGATCCAGTTTTTTGTTATACTTAGCACGTTATAGATGGAACACATGTACACATATTAATCTTTTGGCCTCCGATAATGTACGCTTGACACTCCGTGTTGACTTTCCCCCAAGATCATGCAGCTTTAGTGTTCTTGTTGTTCCTCAGACTTGGTGTGAACACTCAAACATGCCATTCTGCATGTAGCTTAATTCAGCGTGACTGAGTAGCTTTGATTACATGGTCAAGTCAAGCATATTCTCAGAAGCCAGACGTCTCGCCTATTTCTGACCCATTTTACCGTAGCTCATAGACGACGCTATTCAGTGAAATCTTGTTCACTAAATAAGTTGTACTGATGAAAATAAAGCTGTGAACTTGATCCGGTAAAAAACGCTGAAAAGTTCTGTCTGTCGCGTTCATTTCTATTCCCAGCAATCGTTAAAATGAAAGAGGCTTATAGGACATCTAAAGCTGAGATTAAAGCACAAATTGCATTAGCAGTGGCCATCTTTTTAATACCCTACCTACAGAACACTATGCTAACCAGGTTTTATAGGGTAACGAGAATCCTTTTCCGTAGGAGCTGCCTCCCCATCTTGCGACCAACTGAAGCATGGAGGCTTCATTAACAGTGGTACATTAACTATACATCCTGAAGAAAGTCCTTTCAAGAAGAAAGAAAGCGCGATACCGAGGGCTAAAGGCTGCAGGGTCAGCGTGTTATAAAAGTCATTGCTTTTCATGGCCTCGCCTGCACGGGAGACCTCCCACTCCACCTCAGGCCATTAACTCCTCTTTATAGGCCACGGTGGGGCTGCTAAAACGGGTTCCTATAATCCTTCCTGCCACCTTCACCTGCCCTTCTAACACCCACAGCGAGAGAAGATGGCAACTAACAGCTAATGCGCCAACCTGTTTGCTAAAAAAGCTGGAGTTCTCCAGCTCATGGAAACTGTTGACCACTCGCAAGAGGTCCAAGGACGGGTCGGGGAAAGTATGATGAAATGTCGGTTAATACTCATTCCACAAGTCTAGAGGACTTTCAGAATGATATTTTTCTCCACACCCTGCTTGGGAGCTGTATATATATTATATATATTATATATATAAACACACACTTTATCTGGTTCCACATTAGGCAGCAATTTAAGCATCAAATCCGACACTTATTGGAAAAATAATTGCGTGAGAGCTCCATGGATCAATGGACGTTAGTTTCGCTAGCGTTAAATATGATGAAATAGCGGATAAGTGCTATTTTTCATCACAACAGATCTAACAATTACAATGTCGCACGCTTCTTGATGTAACGTGTGTCTGATACCTGCCGCCCCTATTTGTTATATCTTATATCAATCGTTGTTCGTTTACCTGTTGATCCACTGCCGAAAATCACCGTCTAAATATAAGAAATAAATGCGTTGCAAGATCATTCAAAGATCATTCAAAACACTAAAAGAAGTCGATTTAGTCGAATTCACTTAAAACTAGGTTTTTTTTTTAACGATTATTCATTTAATAAACGTTGTCTTGTAACACGCAGTAGTTCGATGCCATTACTGACAACTGAAAGATATTCAACTTGAGAAATGTACTACAGAACAACAATAAATTAAGAACAAAGTTCCAAAAAAAAAAGGAATTAGCATAGTGTTTGGAAAAACGTATTTAATTACTACAGACTAGGTTGTAAATTAAAGTGTTGGCGTTAATAAAAAAACATTCGGAATAAATAATACTAACGAACAAGTCCTAAGTGTGAGTATTTTTTTACTTGGCAACCTTAAAACCAAAAATTACAGCTAAAATAACGCTCTTAAAAGATACAAGGCCTCAAATGACGTCTCTGATGGTAATTCGACTCAATTTGCAGGTGAAATAACTAAAGTAAGAAAAACGATAAAGCAATCGGAAAAGTTCTGTCTGTCGCGTTCATTTCTATTCCCAGCAATCGTTAAAATGAAAGAGGCTTATAGGACATCTAAAGCTGAGATTAAAGCACAAATTGCATTAGCAGTGGCCATCTTTTTAATACCCTACCTACAGAACACTATGCTAACCAGGTTTTATAGGGTAACGAGAATCCTTTTCCGTAGGAGCTGCCTCCCATCTTGCGACCAACTGAAGCATGGAGGCTTCATTAACAGTGGTACATTAACTATACATCCTGAAGAAAGTCCTTTCAAGAAGAAAGAAAGCGCGATACCGAGGGCTAAAGGCTGCAGGGTCAGCGTGTTATAAAAGTCATTGCTTTTCATGGCCTCGCCTGCACGGGAGACCTCCCACTCCACCTCAGGCCATTAACTCCTCTTTATAGGCCACGGTGGGGCTGCTAAAACGGGTTCCTATAATCCTTCCTGCCACCTTCACCTGCCCTTCTAACACCCACAGCGAGAGAAGATGGCAACTAACAGCTAATGCGCCAACCTGTTTGCTAAAAAGCTGGAGTTCTCCAGCTCATGGAAACTGTTGACCACTGCAAGAGGTCCAAGGACGGGTCGGGAAAGTATGATGAAATGTCGGTTAATACTCATTCCACAAGTCTAGAGGACTTTCAGAATGATATTTTCTCCACACCCTGCTTGGGAGCTGTATATATATTATATATAAACACACACTTTATCTGGTTCCACATTAGGCAGCAATTTAAGCATCAAATCCGACACTTATTGGAAAAATAATTGCGTGAGAGCTCCATGGATCAATGGACGTTAGTTTCGCTAGCGTTAAATATGATGAAATAGCGGATAAGTGCTATTTTTCATCACAACAGATCTAACAATTACAATGTCGCACGCTTCTTGATGTAACGTGTGTCTGATACCTGCCGCCCCTATTTGTTATATCTTATATCAATCGTTGTTCGTTTACCTGTTGATCCACTGCCGAAAATCACCGTCTAAATATAAGAAATAAATGCGTTGCAAGATCATTCAAAGATCATTCAAAACACTAAAAGAAGTCGATTTAGTCGAATTCACTTAAAACTAGCTTTTTTTTTTAACGATTATTCATTTAATAAACGTTGTCTTGTAACACGCAGTAGTTCCGATGCCATTACTGACAACTGAAAGATATTCAACTTGAGAAATGTACTACAGAACAACAATAAATTAAGAACAAAGTTCCAAAAAAAAAAGGAATTAGCATAGTGTTTGGAAAAACGTATTTAATTACTACAGACTAGGTTGTAAATTAAAGTGTTGGCGTTAATAAAAAAACATTCGGAATAAATAATACTAACGAACAAGTCCTAAGTGTGAGTATTTTTTTACTTGGCAACCTTAAAACCAAAAATTACAGCTAAAATAACGCTCTTAAAAGATACAAGGCCTCAAATGACGTCTCTGATGGTAATTCGACTCAATTTGCAGGTGAAATAACTAAAGTAAGAAAAAACGATAAAGCAATCGGAAGAGTTTTAGACAATCGGCTTTAGTGTTTTATTTTTAAAATACGATCAGTACGATTTTTAGGACTAGAAATAAGATTGTAAGGTTTGATTAGATAAGGATTTTTTGCACTTTTTGGTAGCAGTGTCAGGGCAGGAATAAATCATGCTAGGATATGATTAATATGAAGGCGAATATTTATTTATTTATTAATTTTGGGGGGGTAAAAGTCTGTCTTGGTTGCACAGAAGGAGACCCATGTTGTCTAAATGGAACCCTTGTGGTTTGTTTTTCAGGAAAATTTCATTCTATTGAATTGCTTTTTATTCGTTTTTTGCGCTTTTAACAATGGACATTGTCTCAAAGAAGCTTTACACAGATACTATGCATAAGGAATCATATTTAAGAGGGAACCCATCCTCATCTGTGTGTAGTTGAGATATCAATGTGCATTTTTTATATTTCTCGTGACAACACACACGGCCGTGGAGAAGACAACTAAATACGACGGGTCCTTTTTTGATTTATGGTCCTGTTTTTGCAAATTGTGGACGCTGCACTCTTTTTAACGGCTAGACAACGCCAATCCCGGGACGGTTATTTGCATTATAATCTGACAAGTGTTTAAAATAAAACTCTGGCATTAAAAAAAAATGGTAAGAGCTGCAAGTTAATTTGTGATCTGCCTGGCTGGTGGAGAAACTAACAAAGAAGACAGACAGGTCTGCGTTTTTTAGCTTTATGGAGAACAATTCAGGGATCTCAGCTCTCGTATTCCTCCATCATTCATCCGTTCACACAATTCTAATTCCTTCCTTCCTACTGGTTCACAAATCATTTCATATCGTCACTACCTTAGCATGTGCGTTCGGAATTACAGGAATTGTTTTCCAGTCTCTAACACAGGCAGTACTGCACATCTCTCCATGCTCATTTTGTGCCACAAGTTAAACCCTAAATAGTTTTCCGTTTTTTATTTGAAATATACTTTTCTAATGGCTAACATAATCTCATTATTTTAGCCAGCGAGCTGTCTCATATATACATCGCTGCCCCCCGCTGTGCCCCTCGTACAGCCATTCGGCCATCAGTGTCAGAGCCGACGGGAAAACTAATAGACACTGAGTTGAGAGGGAGGTGGCGCAACTACCGAGGTGCCACAGCTCCCTCTGCAGGATGCTCAAAGTCAAGGATGAGAGACCCATCGATATGACGATCCTCTTTTCAGTCGAAGAAGTTTCTAGAACAGATTTGATTCTAATGATTTCTTTATTTCGTTCTCTTCAGATTTATCGCAATACACTCTATATTGCGTCGTACTTCATAGTTTATAAAGAAAGGCATACGATTGCCTGCATACGAATGCCTGTAAGCCTTGGATCAAAAGTATTGGGACACAAGTGTCTATATAATGTCTTTGGTAGCACGAAATCTTCCCCTTCACTTCGACTCCGAGACCCGAACCTGTTCAAACCTGACAATGCACCCGTTCACGAAGCCTAGACAGGCTATGGAGGAAAAAAATAAACGTCCGCAGCTGCTCTATCGCCTTGTCGGACAAAGTGAGTTCACGCTTTGAGCTGCCAGACTCGTAATGACCATTTTAATGCACTCTATATACACTCTATGGACAAAAATATTTCCCCCATTCAAACCTGTTCCAGCAGGACAACGCCCTTGTGCACAAAGCCAGTTCCATGAAGATACAGTATGCTTCACAATGGGTTGGAGTGGAAGGTTTCCATCTATAAAGCTAAAAAACCTTTCGAACACCTATTGGGATTAGAGCCGCTCCAATCACTCCAAAATCTTAGTGGATCATCTTTCCAGAAAAATGGAGGCTATGGGGCAAATGGGGACTAAATGTGGACTTGGATGTTCAAATAATTCCCAAACGTTTCCCATAGTCAATAAAATACCTGTCTAAAAATAGTCTTTCATTTCTGAGAGAAACGTATTTTGCTTGACAGCTTTTATCTCGGTTTATGAGGCTGGACCTGAGCAATATTTTACTGCTGAGGAGACATGATAGTGTTGTCTACTTTCTCTCTATATTCCCTGCGAGAGTATAAGAGCTTTTTTTTCCCCCTCGGCATGCTCATCCTGCCAAGCCACGGCTGTCACACTGAAGCCTGTTGTTTCAGCTCAGCCAGCAGTCGTCTTTCACAGGGAACAATGACACGAGCCAATCGGCTGTGCACAGGATCTGGTTGAAAGCTCTTTCACATGGCCGGATTTTTTCCTTTTTTTATTTATATATTTTTTTAAGGCAGCGTCGGAAGACGGCGCCAAGTGCAGAATCTGTGCACTGTCAGAGTGCCAAGGAACTAATTAGAGTGTAATTATACAAGGACTTTGGTCAGGGTATGACAGGTTTCTACAAGCAGGACATTAGTAGGCATATTACCTCTTTTGCAAATACACATTTTATACCACCCACAAAAACTTATAAGGCAAAGCTTGTGGACTTCTGACCACAAGATTCAATACTCTAAATATTAAATTTACAGCTTTAACCTGCTTTAGGTTGTCAGGATGATGGTCTTGGTGTTCAGCTTCCATCAGCCACTACACCGTTACATGTCATTTTCCATGATCTGGCCACCCGAATTTTCTTTTTTTTTTGTTTCATCTTTCACATAACCTCATTACGTTCCATGGATGGTGGTATTGTTCACAATCCTCGTCTTCATGCAAAGGTTGTAGTTTCTTGACCTGACATTTATTTACTTTCCGCCTTTTTGAAACTTGACAAAAAACGCGTCAAGGTTTTTTTTCCTACATTTTTTACTAAATACGCTGGTGTGGACAGAAGGCCAAACGAAAAAAAACTTATTAGTGTGGACATAGACATGGATATCGGTATTCCTGATGTCCTCCCAAATCATGTCGTCCACTTAATTAGAAACACTGTACACCCTTGAATAGCAGTGGTCAGCTATAGTGGCCTTTTCCAGGAGGATAAAACAGCCTAAAAATAGTTCATGGTAAAAATAACTCAGGAAAGGTTTAAGAAATGGATTAAAAAAAAGTCCAATCCATGGACCTTACAAAGTCTGTAATGCCTTGGTGTTCGATACCACACCTTCAAAGATTTTGTGGAGTCCAAGCCCCAAGTTAGAGATGTTCAGCAGAACAAGAAGGACCTATACAATATTAGGCAGGTGGTTTTGATGTTATGGCTGATGCCATGACGAGCGAATGTCTGCTTGAAAAAAAAACCCGTCTAGACCTCGTGAGTAAATGATTGTTTTCACATGCTTAACAGGGTTCAAATATATTTGTACGCTTCGTGAGTGAATGCGATCATGTTTGTATGTTGAAACATTTAATGGCCGTTTTGGGTCTTTATAATAAATCTTTTATCTTTGCTCAGGGGCCACGCACTGGTAGCGTGGAGATGCCGGGATTTGAAGTCATGACCTTCCTACTGTGTTCAAAGTCCAACATTTCAACTGATTCCAAGCAACCAGGTGACCAGGTGTCTGCAAACTTGTGCCAATATTGTGCTATAAATATACTTTGTATTTCTATTTATAAATTGTACTATGAAACTCCTGCTGTCTGTTTATTATTATACTTGGAGCTAAAAACAGGGCCCTCAAAGAAAACACTCTGTACATCTCTGTACATCTCGGTAACCTCTGTACATCTCTCCAGATGTTCTGGTCACGAGACAATGCAAAAAAAAAAAAAAGCGGCCATTAATAAGAAATAATAGTCGAACCCATTTGAGTAGTGCTTTACATCATGTAAAACGCCTATCACAGCCTCGCCCTCCCCTGTGATTACACTGCAAGTATCGAACGCTCCTTGGAAACCAAGTATAGATGGGTTCTTCCTTGACCTTCTCCTCTCTCGCTCTTTCTCTCTTTCGCTCCCAGTCCTCTATCCTTCCTTCGCCTCGGCAGGTTCGCTTTTTCCATCTGCCTCGTGTCACGGGCTGATCAATGAGAGGGCACAGTGCAGGTCTCTGCCTGACAGGACCGTGTTTCATTTTTCCCTTCTCATCTCCTATACAGTGCTGCTCTGTTCATTTCTCTCTCTTTTTTTTCCCCCCCTCCGTCTCTGGTCACGGATGGCACTTACAGGCGTGTCCCAGCAGAGTCTAGATGGATAGACAATTTGTCAGAATCCTCCTGACGAAACCTTTAGGCGTCGCCTCTGTCTGCCGTTACCGATCCTGATTGCTGGCTCGGAATGACGGACGAGATCTTCAGAAGGTTCTGAACATTTAAACGGTCTTAAAACGGCCAAAGAGCTACTTTCGGGAGAAAATGATTTGATGCAAGTAAAGTCTTGGGTAATGAGACATTTGGAAAAACAAATCGATATGAAATTTATAGAGTGTTCAGGAGGTTTTTTCCAATTAAGCATCAGCTGACTTGAAGATTTCATAGATCAATGTTAACATCAGGGGCATATAATGCAAGTCAAATGACATTTTGTTGTTTATCTGTCAACTGAAGTAAGATACTACACTCTTGGGCCAAAATGGCAAAATGTACAGGTTTTAACAGACTTTAACTGCAAATCAATGGTCAGGAAATGAGAATGAATGAAACAAACATAAAGCATAAAGCAAGAATTTTATGGGGTTTATGTTTCTTTTGTCTCTACACAACAAACTCTGTTTACTTTGGGCACAACAAATCTATATATGTCCAGATGTTCCCCCCGTAATTTCCATTGAAAAATCCTCCCTTAGCATGAATACCAGCTTTAAACGCTCTCGGCAATCGTTTCTCCAAAAATTGAGCTGAAACACCATGCCTCTTGAAAAACATTTACTGGTTGGAGATTTCTTTCTTGCAATCCAGTTCATCCCAGAGCAGTTTAGTAGGATTTAGGTGCGGCGACTGGGCAGGTCGTTCTATGATTTCATGATAGATGACACTCCAGACGACTGTCTGCTCTCTAAATAAAGCTTGGACGTTTGCTTCTGCTCATCGTCTTGTTGTATGGTGAAGTCAAAGTCGAGCAAATGAAGTATGGACTGGTTGCCATGTTGGTTCCGGACCAAGACTCCAACCTTCCCAGCTACAAATCAACCCCAAACCACTAAACTTCCACCTCAATGATTGACTGGTGGGATGAGGAGGTTTGCTAACATCTTCTCAGCTCCTGTTCTCTGTCTTAATAGGTCAGAGCCCAAATTGTCCAATTTGGCCAAAGAACGTCTACCATTTAAGTCGCTGGAAAAGTTTGACTGAAATCAGCAAAAGCAGACAAGCAATTTGGTGTAACTTTTCACGTCTGTTTGTGATGACTCATGGAGACATTTGTACATTTCACTGCACCTAAAAGGGGTTTTTAAAAATGATTGGTATCATTGGCGTGAAAATCGGGCACGATACGAGCGAATGGCAGATACAGAATTAATAACGAGGTGTTTTTCGGTGTGCATGCGTGTAGGAGGTTGCGCTTGAATTTTCCAGAAACTTCCACATCACGACCGAAGAGAAAGACAGATAGAGAAGGCCCGAGTTCAGCTTGCGCACCGCAGACGATCTATCAGACGTCGCACAATACGAAGAAAAATGCAATTAAACAGCCTTTGAGCCGACATTAGAAATGCATCCCGTGCCAGCTAGAAAATCTGTAATCACAGTCAGAAATTGTTTTTCGGCGAGATGAAAATAACGAGATCATAAACGCCGCAGCCCGAATTAATGAGAAAATTTGCAGCTCTTACTCCGACATCATAGAAAATTAACTTCATCTAAACATGGCCCGGGGTAAATAAAATGCTATAAATTTTCATCGCGTTTATTTGATTATTTTCTCTTTGCTTGGCACGCTTCTTCTGATCATGAACTTAATTGGGTAGAAAAAACATCCAAATCTTTGTTCTTAAACTCTGTGGTCCAATGAATGATAATTAGATAATTGGGAGCTTTGGAGGGGGGGGTGGGGACAATCGTTTAATCATTCTTGTTGTCTCTGTTTTAGATGATGCCTGAAAGCTATTTATTTTCACTTATCACCAATGTGTGGCATAAAATATCTTATTAATAAAGAGTAACTTTTATGATGATTAAATTGAATAAACTTGGTGGTAATATATATACATATGCTTCTGGGCAAAAAAAAAGCTAAAAATGGCAAATTATAAACCCATTTCATGGTCTTAAGAACAAAACATTGGACAAGAAATAAATATAGAAACCAGTTGTGGACTGTAAGGAAGCAAATGTAATTTGTTACCATACTTAAGTAGCTTTTTCACATACCTGACTTTTACTTCAGTACAATTCAAAGTTTCCTCAACATCATTCGTTCAATCATTCCACGCTCTGTATTGGACTTTTGATTGCTGATTGGTGGATCTACCGATCACCAACATACAGCATCAGTTCAACAGCAAGCAGAATATTTAGAGAGGAACAAATGATGAAGAGACTAAAGGATTTTGGCCCTCGTGATAATTGTAATCGATATCAATCAAGGGTGACTCCTTAATATCATTCTATTTATTGATAGTCTTTTCCTATCAACTGAGTCGAATTAAATATTATAGGAACATTATAGTCATGATAAATCAGTACTTTGGATACTTAAGTACATTTGAAGGCAAATACTTTTGAAAAGTTCTACTGGAGTAATTTTTTTAAACTCGTATATTTGAGTTTGGGTAGAGGCAACATGCCTCTGGACCGTAATTGTCATCAGCCACTTGCACTAATCACATCACTAATCATGCACACCAGTTCCTTGTCACTTTTGATTAGCATATGTATAAAGATTTTGCACCATAAAAGCATATTCTGCCCTTTCAACCCATTTGTCCCGATACTCGAACTCGAATCAGGTGAATTGGCTTTTATAGTCCTCTTGTGCATGAAGGGACAATCACGAAAATGATGTAAACGTTTGGTGTGAAATCGAACACACGCCTGGTGTTCACAAAGTCTCTGACTATACTGAAACAGTTTCTCATACAATGGAAAATGAAAGAAAAAAAATGGGAAATTCATGCTAATTGTACCGTTTTAGTAGTATTAAATGCATACACACGTCTTTTGCTGCCTTCTTGATCAGGTCACTCAATCTTTGAACATCCCATTCCACATTTGGTCCCCATTTGCTGTTCCAATAACCTATATACATACATATATATAAAATCAGCACCTGGGCATGCAGACCGCTTCCACAAACATTTGTGAAAGAATGGGTCAATAATTCCAGTGTGGTACCGTGACAGGATGCCACCTGGGCAATAAATCCAGTCGTGAAATTTCCTCTCTACTAATTATCCCACAGTCGACTGTTAGTGGTGTTATAACAAAGAGGAAGCGATTTGGAATGGCAGCAACTCAGCCATGAAGTGTTAGACCACGTAAAATCACAGAGCGGGTCAGCGGATGCACAGAGGTCACCGACTTTCTGCAGAGTCGATTGCTACAGACCTCCAAACCTTATTAGCTGTAGAACAGTGCCTAGATAGCATCTTAGAATGGGCTTCCAATGGTCAAGCAGCTGCATCATCAAGTGCAATGCAAAGCATCGGATGCAGTGGTGTGAAGCACACCATCACTGGACTCTAGAGCAGTAGAGACGACATCTCCGGAGTGGTGAATCACGCTTTAATCCGATGGACGAGTCCGGTTTTGGCGGTTGCCATGAGAACGGTACTTGTTTGACTGCGTTGTGCGAAGTGTAAAGTTTGGTGGAGGTGGATTATGATCTGGGGTAGTTTTTCAGGAGTTGGGCTCAGCCCCCTCATTCCAGTTAAAGGACTCAATGCTTCAGCATACCAAGACATTTTGAACAATTTCATGCTCCCAACTTTGTGGGACGTCCCGTTTCTGTTCCAACATGGATAAATAAGTTTGGTGTGAAAGAACTTTACTGGCATGCACAGTACTGAGTCCTGAACTCAACCCAATAGAACACATTTGTGATGAATTAGAGCAGAGACTGCGAAACAGGTCTTCTCATCCAACGTCATTGTCTGACCTCACAAATGTGGTCAAAAATTCCCAACACACTCCTACACCTTGAGAAAAGCCTTCCCAGAAGAGTTGAAGCTGTTTTAGCTGCAAAGGGTCAATATGGGCCAACATCATATTAAACCCTATGGATTAAGAATCGGATGTTACTCAAGTGGCAGACGAAGGCAGACGAGCGAATACTTTTGTCAATAAAGTGTATATATACACTATAAAATATATCTATAAGCACGAATGACAGTGTGATTGTCGCTAAAGGGTTCATATGCTGATATAAAGCAACACTGTGCTGTAATTAGCAAGATATTCATGCTAATTTTCCCTCACACAAATTTGGTAAGAGAAACAGCACAAGCGATTATAATCGGGTATCACCCCAGACCCTTTCAAAACACTTATCTTGCTCATCATTAAAACCAGATTTTCTAAAAATTTGAACACTACAATCTTAAAGTCTATATAGTCGATATCTTTATATCCCTCAACCACATTTAAAAAGGACTATCGCTAGTTGCTATAGGTGTATACTATTTTGTGGACAAACACACAATTCTACTGATAAAGGACTGCGAAAATGCTAACAATACTTACGGATGACAAATGCTTGTTTATTCACATCTGAAACTTGATTTTTACAACCGATTTCAGCCACAGAAACAAACAATGCTAATTATTCCGCTAGCTGTGCGATGAAAATGTCATTTTTATATCCGTTTGACGAGGGGCCCCCTGGAGACCCCAACCTGTGGCATTAGTGTCCCAGAACTATTTATTTGGACGAGACAGAAAGGCTCATTATCACACACATAGATGATAAGCAGCTCGTTAGGACCGGAGAGATGCCATTAACTATTTTACAAGCAGCCGTACAGAAGACCCTACGGTTCTAATTTAAAGTTCAGATTTGCCACCCAGTGGAGCACAAATATTATCTACTGTTGTTTATTTTTTATTATTTTATTTAAAAGAGTGTGAGATATATGACGGATTTTTAATGCCACGTAAAAAAACAACTCGTGTTTTTTTCTCAAATGGATGATCCCGTGACAATCGTATTTTGACCATAGAGGGCGCTTTTGCTCAAATATGTAAATGAGTTTTCTGTCTGGTTCAATCGGCGCATCTTTTTCTCCAATTTCACTCAAATTTACTCTGCTTGCGTAGCAAACTTTTCTGGGTCATAAATTCGAAGCTGAGTTTAACCAATAGCGCCCTCTACGGTCACAAAATACTAAGTATGGATGACTTTATTCTAGTAGAGCTACGACTTTATTCTGGTAATTTTTCATTTGGGTCTACTGCAAAATCTGTGGATTTTAGTTGTTGTGAATAAATAAATGAGCAACCTGTGTAAATAAGAAATGAGGCAATAATTCATGGGGCATTTTCTAACACATTTCCCAGTGTCTCTCTTTCTCGATATTGTCAAACCTTTGGGAAACACCTTGCAGTTTGGATATAAAACTTTTTCGTATGAATGGACAACCTCAGAAACCCCCATAAAAAGAAATGCAGAGGGAGGAATCTGACTTGGTAAATCACCACAGAGACATTCAACTTGTGACCTTAAACTTATTTATATTCGTAGGAACCTCTCACGTCTGTAAGAAAGTGGGTGAGTGGGAGGACGCAGGAGACAGTTGGACACTGACAACGCTTCAGGCTTGCTTTATTTTTCGCCACTAGTGGTTTTTTGGCATGCTTTCAAAACACAAAAAATGGTACAAATCAATAAATAGTAGAAAGATAGACAGACAGACTAGACAGACAGACTAGACAGACAGACCACTATCCCATTCCGGGGATTTGCTCCAGTTCAACACTCTCCTGGCTCATGTTCTGGCATCTGTGGGTGTGCCAAGTGCTATATGTAACCTCATGTGTGACCTCACTGTCATCTCTGGTTCACAACACTCTATTTTTGTCCCTGTAAGGACAAACACACACACCTGCGTGAACTCACTATGAATACACACAAGTGAGGTTGATTAGCATTGTCTATCAATGTCTACTTCTTAGGCTGTTATTAGTTCTCGGTATACACACATCATGGCGTAACATTATGACCTTACAGCATTGAGTGGTGAAGTGAATAGCACTGATTATCTCTTCATCGTGGCACCTGTTAGTGGGTGGGAAATATTTATTATTTATATAATATATTTTGTCCTCAAAGTTGACGTGTTAGAAAAAGTAAAAGTGGGTTTGACAAATTGTGACGTCTAGACGACTGGGTCAGAGCGTCTCCAAAACTCTTGTGGGATGTTCCCGGTTTGCAGTGGTCAGGATCTATCAAAAGTGCTCCAAGGATGGAACAGTGGTGAACCGGCGACAGGGTCGTAGGCGGCCGAGGCTCATTGATGCACGTGGGGAGCGAAGGCTGGTCCGTGTGGTCCGATCTTGGTCAGGAGTGTTTTAGTAGCAAAAGGGGGGCCAACACAATATTAGGCAGGGCAATAATGTTATGCCTGATCGGTGTATATTACCAGTATGTATTCGTTTGTATTAAATAAAATAAATGAAAATCCATATTGATAGGAATTCCCCTTAAACACTCTATTACCAGTGTCCATGGAAAATGTATAGCAATTAAAAAAAAAATGCAGAGTAACAACATTTATTTTTATCTATCTAGTCTGCTTTATGCTTTTGCTTAAACGTGACCATAAAACAAAATTGCACTGGCACTACAAATCCAGAACATAGTAGGTCTTTCCGTCCTTTTACTTTTTCCCCCCATGTTCTCGCAAGAAGTTACATGAAGGCAAAAGTTTTGTCGAACCTCTATCTTTTCTTTCCTTACAGCCAGGCCTGCTGTTAGACTCAAGGCTAATACGATTGTGCTTTAGATAACAGCAGTATTGACAGATGGCTCATTAGGAAACAGAATTTTGGCGCTACACTAGCACACCGAAGCCTTGAAACTTGTTTACTGCAACACAGAATCTTTGGGAGACGAGCTTTAGTGAAGCAGCCGCTACTTCCTGTCTTCCTGACTAGACTTGTTGCCATGGCGATTAAGATCAAAGGGTGAAAGGTTGCTCAAGAAAATGAATGCACTGTAAAAGCCCTGGTAGAGCCATCAAGACACTGGTAAGTAAAAACGATTTGAGAACAACGTTGCTTGTCTGTTGTTATGTGGAAACGTTATATGCATATGTTATGCATGGTTTTAATATGCATTGCTGAATCGGGAAATTTTTTAATCATTAACCAAAACAATCAAAACGCACAATTAGATAAATTTTTGTAGCTACTTGGATAATCAATAACTGTTTTTATGCCCATTTTTTTTTAGGAAAGTTTTAAAGATTTAAAGATTTACTTTGACCAAACAAATCTATAAATGTTCAGATGTTTGACTTTATTTTAATTGAAAGATCCTGCCTTAGCATCAATTACAGCTTTACACAGTCTCTGCAATTGTAATTCAAACATTTAGCTGAAATACTTGGCCATCCCTCTTGAAAAAACTTGCCAAAGGTGTTTTTTAGTAATTCTTGCAATCCAGTGCATCCGAGAGCAGTTCGGTAGGATTTCGGTGAAGTGAATGGCCAGGCCACTTTCATAATACCATTTAATTTATATGGTGAATATGATGATTTTAATCAAAGAAAGTGCTGAAATAAGAAATATAGTGGAAAAACAGGAGAAGGAGAGCAGGCAGAATTCTAGATCCGCACAGAATTCTAGATCCGCACAAAAACCTTAATGGATTTTGAAATAGTAAATAGCGTTTGTCCCCCTTGTGCTGCCAAAACAGTCCTGACCTGTCGAGCATCAACTTATTCAGCAATTTGAGCTACAGGAACAAGGACCAGCCTCGGCCACGGACTCCCCACGTGCATCAATGAGCAACAGCCGCTCTGACACAGTCGTCTAGACGTCTCGCTCAAATCCTTACCCATTTTTCCTGCTTCAAACACGTCAACTTTGAGGACAAAACGTCATAATGTTATGTTTGATCAGTGTGTAAATGGTTATATTTATATATTTTTTTTTTTATTGTTATTTGAATTAGGATAATAATCTCTCGTGCTGCCGAATCCCCAGAAGTTCCATCTAAAATTCACACACTGACATAAAGAAAAGATCCCTCCATTTACAGGAAAAGCAGGGGACCTCCCTCCGTCTGCCGTCCCTTCTAACGCCTGCCAAGCATTGCCCAATCGCATTACAACCTTATTGATGTCCGCTATTACCCACAATGCCCGCCATCTCCGCACCCCGGTGAGGTTTAAAAAGAATGGCTAGAGAGCTAGAGAGAGAAAGAGAAAGAGTGAGTGAATAGACAGAATGGGAAGGCAATAAAGCCCACTTATGAAGACGTATGCTCACAATTTCAATAATTTTATATTCCCGCCATTCGAGGAGCTAATGATAAAAGGGTTCTCTCCGTAAGTGCGGCTAACCTAATTTCGGGCCTCAAAAACGTATTGGAAGCTCGGGCCAGCGTTCGGGCCTCTTCTTGATGCCACACTTATGGATTGCTCTTGCCTGCAGCTCCGAGCAAGATCCGGGATGCCTTAAAAGCCTTCTTCTCTGATCTTTAGATTATGCTAAGTAATACTGTGGCAATGGATTTCACTGCCCGTTAAGGCAAACGGGAGGGAGGTGATTCACTCAGTCGTGTAGCACCGGAGGATTTTATATATTTATTTATTTATTATAATTTTTTTTTTTTTTTGAGTGTGGGGGGTTTAATGAATCGGATGTTTTATCATCCCTATCATCCCTAATGGAACATTATGCTAATTGCTCGAGAAGAGTACAGGAAGCACGCCCGTCAAGGAGACTTTCTTTTTTGTTGTTGTTTGTTTTCTTGTGTAGTCGGTGTAATCGATATGTTTATACTGATGGAGGGCTGATGCAAAATCGGTGTACTAACTTTTTTGACATACGAGAAGCCGAGTCCTCGGGCATCATCTACAAAAAGGCAGCATGCGGTTGCTTATTCGGGAACCGATCCATCCAAATTGTTTCTACATAGTAGATCTTAACTTCGAGTCCAAAGATTACAGAAATGGCCAAAGATTACAACTTTCAGAGTATTGATGAACACATTGTTTTTTATTTCCGTTTATAAGGGGAGTTAGTTCTCTCTTTACATCATTACGACAGATATAAACGGGTTCTTCAGTCTCTTTTCATTTTCTTTCTCTTTTTTCAATGTATTTCACTCTTTCAACACTATATAGAGAAGATTTTGGGCACCTGATCCAAAGCTCCATTGTGCTTATTGATGTTTCCTGATTCACATTTAGTCCCCATTCTTCTGGGAAGATGTTCAACCGAATTTTGCGTTTATTCAGCCATGATGTAAGATGTAGGTGAGGTGAGGAGTCATTGGGTGCTTTCATTGTTCAAATTCATCCCAAAGGTGTTTATTAGGGTTTATAGCTCTATAGCAGGAGAACCTTTGACTCTAACCGATGTAAAGTATATCTTCATGGAGTTTGCTTTTGGGCATTATCATGCTGGTACAGGTTTGGGTTTCCAAGTTCAAGTGAAGAGAAGATTTCATGCTTCAAAGACATCTTATGCAATTGTTTGCTTCCACGTCGTGGTAACAAATTAGTGCTGGAAAAATCAGGTGTCCCAATGCTTTCGTCCGTATAATATGTCTATCTAAGGTAATAAGACAAAACATTACATCATTACAATCATCCCTTGTTTAACATGGAGTGTCTGCTAAAATCTTAACAACTCGAATATCTTCGTTCTGAAATAACGTCCAGTTTCAACATGTTCTGACCAATCAGATCCAAGAAATCGACAGCAGCCTGGTAGTTCATAAATATATTAATAAATAATCATGACACTATATTCTTGTTCTTCAAAGAGGCAACCTTATAGTCCTCCAGAAAGCAGTTTCAGAATCCTGATGACCCACAGCTCTTCCTTCGTTCATCGAATCATATAAAACGATAGAAATAGCAATAGACAATAAACAGTGTTTATTTGATTGCTTTCCAAAGCGCCACTTCTCAGAATCCAAAAAAAGGACTCGGGTTAATTTTAGTCGCCTGTAATGACCTCATCCCGAGCTGCTTTCACAGCCCTCCACGGCGTCTTCCTCTTGTTTCACCGGCAGACAGCAGGATGTTAGTCACTGCCTCCTAAAGAGTCTGCTTTATAAATAGTCCGGCTGAATCATTGGCCTCAATAAACAGGCTCAACGTCGTTAGGCCGGGCGCAATCTATTTACCGGAACTTTCTCAACGATATATTGGCTCGCAGGAAATGGCAAACGATGAAATATGGTTAGGAGAGGCGAGCCCGAGTGCGTAAAATAAAAAAGTGGCTTTGCATAATGCGCCCATTAACCTGACGATACTCGGCGTGATCCTAGCTAGAATTATGCTCAAATTAGGACGACGATGAGCGGCGCTTTAATACAATCGCAGCCCAGAGCGATAATATTGTGTTTCAAATAAGGGCGAGGGAAGCATCATCTACGTCGATTTGGAAAATGGGTTTATCGGAACGTAATGCGATTGGGTTTCCCTGCACCTGGTGCTAATGCTACAACAATGCTAGCCCTGAATCAGGCTTCCAAAGCTTTGGTTTTCCATCTGTGCTTTTTTTATTCAAGGAAATAAGGTGTTAAGTCTTAAAGAAACCTTTTCTTGACCAATGTAAAAATGTTCAGGTAGGTGGTAATGGTCAAGACATTGGTCTTTGGATCTAAAGATCTTGAGTTCTAATCCCAGCCACACCAAGCTGCCATTTCTGGGCCCCTGAGTAAGGCACTTAACCCCCATAGCTGCTTAGTTGTATGAATGAGATAGGTTGCCCTGGACAGGGGCCTCTTCCAGAATATTTGCTCAAGTCTTTAGAGGATATTTAAGACATTTGGTCTTTTATGCAACAGAAGAATAAGGGCTTTGGTCAAGGCCCCATCATGGCAGCTTGGTGGTGATGAGATTCAAACTCCTGACCTTCCAATTAGAAGTGCAATGTCTTAACCACTTCCCTTACATACAGTAAAACCTTTAGGAAAAAACCCATGATGGATCTTTAAAGGGTGTAAGCCTAGGTGGAAAACATACTGTGATAAAGTGAGACTTTTTCATTACAAGATACTCACGCAACTCTTCTTCCGAACTTAGCCGGAGCCATTAGCCGGTCGTTTACGGGTTGTTTTTTCCATCCTGCTTGTTTGCTCAGCGTCGACCATGTAATCTTGCGCCACGCTCCGTGACTACAGTGTCTCTCCTGGCGCATGGCTGATCCGTAAACAAGCTCTAATTAGCAGGCGCTAATGAGAGCCAGAGACACAATCAGAAGTGCGTCTGATGTCTCTGCAGTACCTCGCAAAGTCGATGGAGGTCACGGACACACACACACACACTGTCTTCCCTTGAGTGACACTTTCTCAAGGTAAGTTCAAGTTTGTCTTCCTTCTTTCTTTCTCTCTCTCTGTCCCTGTCCAAGGTGCTGCTTTGGCTCAGTGCATCAGTCATTAGATTACAGCAAGCCATTAGTGTCTTTAGCCAGCTCGGGATCGTACAAATTCATCGTGGCTCCACATTCGGCATATCAAGCAGACTCAGAGCGTCTCGCTAAATACTAATGATGGGACGCGGCTGGCGATTAGACTGAACTTTGGACTATTAATGAGGCTTACAAATAAATCTGTCCACTCGGGAGTTTATTCCAGTTTGACATCTAATTGCCACAGAGAGCAAGCTTTGGCATGTAGGGGTTTTGTTTTGGTTTGTTTTTTTGTCTATCACGGCCTCATGTCATTGTAACATTTCCCAAGATCGAGTCTAGGGATTTTAGACTATTTTCATTTAAACTCTACACACACACTACGGACCAGTATTCAGGGTGCAGTTCTCACCTTCCCAACCTTCATTCATCTCAGTCACGGCTTTTTCCTGGACTGCCCTCCTCCCAGCCTGGAGATATTGATGCTCCCTGTTTGAATTGTGGACCTGAAAAAGTAATTGATGATTCCTTTAAGGACTGTATAAATGCCTGTAATAAACGATAGACCTATTGATTGATTTCTTCATTTCGCTATGTATAGATCCACGCAGAAACCGGAGGCTCTGTAGACTCATGAACATGAATGTATTGAACGGTCTGAGTTTATCATAAATATTTTCATTTCAGATGGATTTATCTTGATAAGTGACCCACACACACCTAAACAGCTACAATATATAGAGCATACTAGTGATGGGTGGTTCATGAACGAGTCTTTGATGTGACTCAGAAGAACGAGTGGAGTGATTAGTTCATGAGGAAACAGAATTGAGTAGTGCACCTTTTGACGCTTCATTTCCGGAGTCGTTTGTTCTTTTATCACGTGACTCCCAAGACGCTACACAATGCAATAGATCAGGTTTTTTTGGTCTAAATCTTGACATTATTGTAACAATAATTATAAAAATCACGTGATAAAAGAACCGATGTCTCTGTTTATCATTTACAGGTTTTTATCAATTCATTTAATTACTTTTGTAATGAATTAATTATTATAATTATTATATCAATAAATTTTTGTCCTTTTCCCAACCCATCTTACATACACCCATGTACACACACACACACACACACACACACACACACACACACACAAACAGCTTATCTCTCTCTCTATTCCCACAGGTCTCCAGGTCTTGTTTGTCTTAAGCTTAGCAGTCGAGTGGAAGCCGGAGCTCATCAAGCGTGTGTGTGCCAGGCCAGATTGCAGTAGACAGGATAAGTGGTCAGTCAGCAGACCAGCATTCGAGCAACTTCCACTGGGACCCCCGAGCACAAGCTTGGGTCAATGCTTTTTCTTGCTTGTGTGTGTGTGTGTGTGTGTGGGTGCTTCAGTTTAAACGTATAGTATATTACAATAGAGAGATGTTTGATTGTAGACTGTACAGTAATCATCCGCTTTACTGCGGTTCGAATCTGGCGCCACCCCTGGTTTATCGCGGAATTGCATTTGCTACATAACTAATTAGTTTGGTTGATTTTCCCGGTCTCTTGCGGATAACACGATAGACCAAAAAACTTGTTTTTATGGAGTTTCATGTTGAAATAATGACATAATTATTAATTATAAAATGAAGTAAAATGTTAATACAGTACAGTACTGTATACATAAAATAGCATTTTTGTGGTGCCGTCTGTTTATCGGGGATTACAGTATTTCAGTTTTTCTTAGTTGTTTTGGAGAGTTTCTCTGATCAGAAATTAAATTCTCAAAACTACTATTTAACCTCCACGTCATTTAGTCATTTTTGCTCATCATAAGAACATTTCTGGTTGCTTTAATCAAATTGCGAACGCTTTGGTACATTGAAATAATTGATTATGTACAAGTGTCTGCTGTTTCCTATATTATCAGTTGTTTATGTTTATGTTGATCAATATATATATATATTATACTGGTTTCACCCCCAAAACATCCCAGCATAAGTTCATTGTATAAGTCATTGAATGCAAAATAGTTAAACCAGTTGTCCAAATTTAGTTTGTCATCTAAAATTTCTATGAATTTTTTTTTTGTAAATGTGTTGAATTGATGAATTGTGCAGATGAATCTTGAATTTCACAATTAAAGGCTAGTGAACGGCATTGGATCAACCAATAATCAACCAGTTCTCTAAAACAGGTCAAAGGCAAATCTTGCCTAAAAAGTATGAATCAATATAAATCAAATATGCAACAAATAAATACATTTGTGGTGCTGAAATTCAGATGCCAAACAGAAAGAGAACCTTTTTTGCATTTTCAAACATTATAATCCAAACCATAGTTTATATCAAGAAATCCTGAAACTGTGCATCATACTGACAACACGACTAAACATTTTGATGATTTTGTTTGTGAACAATGACGAAGGGACTTTTTATTCAAATGGAATGAGATGTTCATTGACAAATTTTTCAGAGATGAACTAACGATTTTGAGAAAAGTTCAGGCTTTTGCAAGAAATGTATTTTGCTGTTTGTACAAATTGTTTGGAGACAGTAATATAAATCAGCACACTTTCTCCAAACATTATTACTTTTTTGTTACTTTTTTATTGTTCTGTAGTTCAATTTCAGTTTCTCATGTTGAATATCTTTCAGTTGTCAGTGATGACAAACGTATGCGTGATCTTGATTTTAATAGTAATCTTGTTTCTAGTTTAATTGCTTTATTCTAATTTTAAGACAAAAACATGATAAGGATTCTTAAATTCCTAAATTTAAAATCTTTTTGCACAAATGAAGAAAGAGCTATCTGGTTTTTTTATTAATTAATAAGCTAGTTTTAAGCTAATTAGACTAAAACAACTGCTTTGAATACGAAATGCTTATTTTACGAAATTTGTCTTAATTTCCTAAAGCCTGGATATGTTTTGTTGTTTTAAGAAATCAAATAAAAGAATCATTTGACTTGTTTCTAGTCTTTATCTTCTAAAATCATGCATTTATTTTGTTGATTTAGACGGTTAGTTTTTGTGTCCATTGTGAAAAGCGCTACAGAAAAAAATTTAATTCGAAAAATATATTGCCGTTATGTTGCAAATTTTTTCACTATATGTGCGTGTAATTGTTAGCATGGTTGTTGTTGTGTAGTGCTGGGAAACCTTCTAGCTGTGGGCCGACAAGCACCACCCTTGACAGGTAGAGATGAGCCATGGCCTGTGAGTTCAATAAGGAGCTGTCGCTTGTGGCAAAAGCCGCTCCCGCTCTCGCTCAAATGAAACTGACGGCTGGCCATCTCACGTGGCAAACCAGATTTGCTTGTCTAATCGGTGGAAATGTGGTTTCCGATAATGAATGGGGCGACGAAGCGGGGGGAAATTATGATAATGATCAGGCGGTAATAAAATCTGTATCTATCAAGCGGCCGAACGTGGCACCGTGCTGACGTGCTAATGCGCGCTCCCCGGAAAAGCCCGAGGAAAGATCTGGTACAGAGGATAACCTCGCAAGTGATGCTTGACGCGAAATAATTAGGCAAACAGTACGGAGGTGGATGCGGACACGTTTCACGCTTCCATAAGTTTGCGAAATCAAGTAGCAGGTTCATCGGCAAAGATGCTAATCTTCACCCAGATGGTGGCTTGCGGCAGAATTAGCATCCTTTTTGCTTTTAATTATCACACGGCTGAACTCTTCGTGTATCAAAACAAATCCTCCAGGGCTGTTAATACCTTATCTGTGAATTGATGTAAGCTCGATATGCCCACAATACCTATTTGCCTACGTAAGATTAGTCCTTTCTGGCTAGCATAAACAGTACTCGGCACAGATACGCGGGCCAGTTTAGAGACCGTCAATCAAAATGAGTGTTAGTGCATGCAAGGAACAGCGCCTGGTGCTGAAGTTTCTCGTTAATGAAGCAGTAAAACCCGTAGATATCTACAGAAGACGTCAAGCACAATATGGTGATGAGACGCTCAGCCGCGGAAAGAACATTCAACGTGTGGAACGTTTGATCCTGGATAATCGACGAGTTAAGCATTTCAGCATATTCAGTGAAGCAGGCTGTGCTAGGATGGTTTAGACATACTGACAAATCTTTTTATGCCCAATATGAGGTGAGATGAGGTGGCCTGGGGTTCAGTCAGCATTCCAATTCATCCCAAAAGTACTCAGATCTGTAGCAGGCCAATCGTGGTTTTCCCATTCAACCCATGTATACCACTTATTCATAGAGCTGGTTTTGTTCACAGGGGCATTGTCATTCTGGAACAGGATTGGATCTCCTTTTTCATGTGAAGAAAAAATTTAATTGTAGTGCATCCAAAGACGTCCTATACAATTGTGTACCTCCAAAATTGCGCTGAACAGTTTGGGAAAGAATTACATATGGCTAGAAATGGCAGGTGTCCCAATACTTTTGCCATTAGTGTTAGTGTTTTTATATATACAGATTGATTTAATGTTAGTCTATAACACACATTCGTGCTTTCCTTATTGAAATTATTATTAATTATTAGTGTAGAGCAAAGAAAATGTACAATTATATCTACTTGGAAGGGTTGATTGTGCATTTTTCACTATTATATGGCGAACAAATGTAAATCTAAAGCAGTTTGTCATCGCGCTGACACAATTCGTCGCTCGAGGGAAACTGCGTGGGTTAAATCGCTCAGGAAATTGATGCAATATTGTATTACAGTGTATTTGCTGCCGAGGAGAAGTGAGTTTCGTCTTGCATATAGGGCCTCCAAGGGTGTTTTTTTTTTTTTCTATGATGTCATCTACTGAACAGACATCCTGTTTTTTTTTGTTTCACACACAACACTTTTGTACTCCAGTCCTATTCTGTGAATTTCTATACGCCATAATAAATCACTTTGTTATGTGCGATTAAACTGTCTGGATTCACTTTATTAGTCTGGCATATGACTTATTTTTGCATTAGCTACACTACAATTCTATGTGCCATGGACTCGTAGCTTCCTCTGCATGATCTTTGTATTTATTTGTTTGTTTATTTATTTATTTATTTTTAAGGATGACTGCTCCTGCTTAATGAGCTACACCACGAACTCCAGCCGCAGGTAAAATTTCCTCTGGTGATTCATTCCTATTACTTTTAGAACTGCCTCGTTTGTATCTCACTGTATTTAAATGTGTTTTATACTAAAATGATTAGATAAGATCATGTTATAAAGCAAAATGTAACTCGGAGAAAAAACGTGTAAGGGTTGTAATGATAGAGTGTTGAATATATTTCGATTATATACAGTAAATGATAGTGGAAAGGTTTCATAGTATTTGTATATATATACACACACACACACACACACACTCACACACACACACACATATACACATTTATATTTACTGCATTTGAAAGATGGCCTTATCCAGAGTGACTTACATTTATTTCCTTCATACGACTGAGCAGCTATGGGGTTAAGGGCCTTGCTCAGGGGCCCAGGAGTGGTAGCTTGGTGTGTCTGGGATTTGAACTCGCAAACTTCCAATCCAAAGCCTTGACCACTAAGCTTTCTCTCTCACTCTCTCGATCGATCGATCGATAGATACACAGACAGACAGACAGACAGACACAGACAGACAGACAGACAGGTTTGAACCCCTGACCTTTTCATCAGTAACCCACAGCTTTAACCATTGATCTACCACTTCCCTGAAGGGGAGGTGAAAAGGGGAAGATGTAATAATAGTTTATTGGGTTATATACTGTAATACCAGAGTACGGGGAAGTACGTTTAAGTTGACAGAAAGAGTGGTAACACAGCGTGAGTGTATGTTGTTAATAAATGAACAGAAATGAATCATCGCCTACATCGCCTCATCTTTATATGACGTGTTACTGGTGGTGGTATTTCTCCACAGAGAAACACATACAATGGAGATTAACATGGCAGAGGTAGTAGAGCTGTGTCTTCCTGGAAACAGGAAGCACTACAAAAGCCTGTTTGTGAAAAGGTTTTAGAAGTCCGAAGGCATCCCATTGTGTTGAATCAAATCGGATCGCACTGCATCAGAACAGTATCTCATAGGTAGCTGTTTCATATCTATCTTTAATTCAGTGTATCGTATCAGTGGCTATGCATCGAGATGCAAATCGCATCGGCCTCAGTTACAGAGATGAGTACATTAAGAGAGCAAATACCTTGAGACACATTCATCTCTTAAGATCTCAGGCAGCAAGTTGTTAAAAAAAACTGATTGACTGCTTAGACCCTTTTATCAATCCTGAGGGCTTTAATGGCATTACTGGAAAACACAGAGGTTCTTTACTTTTTGTCCCACCATAGTAAGCGGAACATACTCTAAACTTCTGGAAAATCACCTTATATATATGTGACTTTGACAAAACATCAATGGTAGTTCTGTTGTCTGTCTCATCTAAAGAACTGCAAATGCATAGTGGTGTAGAACACAAAGTAGAGCCAGTAACCTCCTGGCTGCAGCCCAAGAATGTCAAAGAGCTCCAGAGATTTCTTTGGGTTTGCCAATTTAAATGAAAGATTTATCAGAGGCTGCTCCACTCGTTATTATTGGAGCAAAAACCCAAGACTGTCAAATGAGTTGCTGATGCTGTTGCTGCTGTTTAAAAGCTAAACGAATGTTTTTTCCAGTGCCCACTTGCTCCGTAATCCTGTTTTACATTTTCTCAGCTTCTTTTTTTCCACCGTTTGATGATGATTTACTGTACATTAAGCACTGCTTGCCCAATCACAGGCATCTGACTGATGTCAATGGTTCTAACGAAGATAAATATGGATGCTACAGTGGTTTACACTCAACAATGATGAAATAAATATCTAAATATCTGGTTGGGAGCCAGACCTTTTCTGTCTGATTTCTCTCATAGGTTCCTCGATATTTCTCTCAGACAGTTTTCCCCTTCCACTTTCATCTCTGGCTCGTTCTTTAGGCCTAAACATGCAGGAACTAATTTATAAATTTGTTATATATATTCTTGATCTACTTATTTCTAAGCTAAAATTCCGATCCTAATGAAAATGCTCCATACTGTATAAACACCTCAATCGGAATAAATCATCACCATGCCTCCTCTTCACCTGGCATCCATATCAGATCTCGTATCGGCCCATTTCCCATTTACATGCAGAAGACTCTTTTTTTTTTTCCTTTCTCTTGTAAACAGCGAATTGATTTGCCACACCAAGGTATTTCCAGAGCTTCCTAATTTTGTATAAAACAACCGCAACGCGTATAATTAGGAGAATTGGATTTCTGGTCTCTTTTTTCTGGGGCCATAAATCCCTCTACCGGTCCACACAAACGTGTGAACGATGCCAAAGTTTAGTTTCCATTCCAGGTCAACCCGCTCCCACCAGTCCTTACTACGGACCTTCATTCACACGCTTCGGAGGAGAAAAGGGTGGTAATGAGATGCTCCTTAGACATGCACAACCTCCAAAAAGCTCAGCTTCCTGCACCCATCTTTTCCTCACACCTTCCAGCAGCAGTATGCCTACAAATTCACACTGTTGCTTGATTAAGAGCAATGGGAAAAACAGGACATAGGGTAATGTGCGCCTGTCAGAAAGTCATTCAGATTGAAAGAACCGGCACATGCAAACACCATATCGGATTAGATAACGTCTCATGTGAACAGTCCAATTAAAATGATTTTAATCGGAAGGACAAAAAAGTGTTCATGCTGACGTGACAATTGTCTGATCAAGTGAGGTAAGGAGGCCAGCCACTTCATCCCAAAGTAGGTTTAAGAGGGAAAATGTCATGCCGGTACAGCCAAAGACATCTTATTCAATTGAGTGCCTCTAATTTTGTGGTAATAGTTTGGAATCACTAATGCCTAGAAAAGTCATGTGTCCTACCACTTTTGTCCAGATATTGTAACATGGCTGGGCTATGAAACATTTCTGCAGTGGAATTTTTGGATTGTTTTCTTCATTAAAATTGACATCTAGCTAGCTAGCTATATTCCAAGCTATATTTAGCTATATTTAAGTTGTGGTTAATTGAGCACAAATATTCACACATTTGTGCTCAATTACCCACAACTTATATATTGATGTTGGTCAGGTTGATGAGTTCTGAGGTGTAGTAAGTGTTCCAATTCATCCCAAAGGTGTTCAACGGGATTAAGGTTCAGACCCCTATAGCAGGAGATCTTCCTCTTCAACCCATGTAAAGCACATCTTCATAGAACTGGCTTTGTGTACAGGGGCATCGTCTTGCTGGAACTGGTCTGGGTCTCCTAGTTCAAGTCGAGGGAAAATATCATTCTAGCCCATCTATCATCTGAATATAATTTGGTTTTGAAGTAAGGAATCAACAAAGTTGTTTTTTGTGTTTGATAAACGTTAAACGAAGCACAATTTAGACATAATTTAAAATAAGTCTGAATCTTATCTGCTTTATCCATGTTTTTATTTTTTATTACAGCTGTTTTCTTGTTATATTTACATGAAGACCGCAGACATGTTTTTGTTCTTTGCCTCGCAAGTTCTAACACACAAAAAGACGAATCCTGTAGCATTGGTGCTGGATTCAAATCTTCCAAACACCAGCTGTGTATAGATACTCAATTAGAAGCTTATGATGGCGATGTGCTTGTCAATCAAAAAATGAAGCACGTTCAGCTGCAACGATTAGCGTCTACTGATTCCCCTTTATTTCTACTTTCACTTTTCTTTATATATATATATATATATATATATATATATATATATATATATATATATATATATATAAAGGCAAGAAACTAATTTTGTGTCATTATGTGTCTTAATGTGTCATTAAGAATTAAATTAATGCTCTACATAAATTATATGAGGAAAAAGTATTGGGACACCTGACTTTTCCAGCCGTAGATGATTTAGATCATTAGACTCAATTGCCTACAAAGTCTTGGATAAGGAGGAATGACATTTTCCCTTCACTTGAACCAGAAGATCCAAACCTGTTCCAGCATAACAATGCCACATAAATGCTCATCTACTTTACATGGGTTGGAGTAGATCTTCTGTTATAGAGCTCTGAACCTCAACCCTACTGAACACCTTTAGGATGAAATGGAATGCTTTTTCCACCCCAGGCCTCCTCACTTACATTAGTATCTGACTTAAATAAATGCCATTCAGATTGAAAGAACCGGCACATGCAAACACCATATCGGATTAGATAACGTCTCATGTGAACAGTCCAATTAAAATGATTTTAATCGGAAGGACAAAAAAGTGTTCATGCTGACGTGACAATTGTCTGATCAAGTGAGGTAAGGAGGCCAGCCACTTCATCCCAAAGTAGGGTTGAGGGAAAATGTCATGCCGGTACAGCCAAAGACATCTTATTCAATTGAGTGCCTCTAATTTTGTGGTGATAGTTTGGAATCACTAATGGCTAGAAAGGTCATGTGTCCTAATACTTTTGTCCAGATATTGTAACATGAAACATTTCTGCAGTGGAAATTTTTGGATTGTTTTCTTCATTAAAATTGACATCTAGCTAGCTAGCTGGCTAGCTAGCTAGCTACATCAATATTTAAGTTGTGGTTAATTGAGCACAAATATTCACACATTTGTGCTCAATTACCCACAACTTATATATTGATGTTGGTCAGGTTGATGAGTTCTGAGGTGTAGTAAGTGTTCCAATTCATCCCAAAGGTGTTCAACGGGATTAAGGTTCAGACCCCTATAGCAGGAGATCTTCCTCTTCAACCCATGTAAAGCACATCTTCATAGAACTGGCTTTGTGTACAGGGGCATCGTCTTGCTGGAACTGGTCTGGGTCTCCTAGTTCAAGTCGAGGGAAAATATAATTCTAGCCCATCTATCATCTGAATATAATTTGGTTTTGAAGTAAGGAATCAACAAAGTTGTTTTTTTTGTGTTTGATAAACGTTAAAACGAAGCACAATTTAGACATAATTTAAAATAAGTCTGAATCTTATCTGCTTTATCCATGTTTTTATTTTTTATTACAGCTGTTTTTCTTGTTATATTTACATGAAGACCGCAGACATGTTTTTGTTCTTTGCCTCGCAAGTTCTAACACACAAAAAGACGAATCCTGTAGCATTGGTGCTGGATTCAAATCTTCCAAACACCAGCTGTGTATAGATACTCAATTAGAAGCTTATGATGGCGATGTGCTTGTCAATCAAAAAATGAAGCACGTTCAGCTGCAACGATTAGCGTCTACTGATTCCCCTTTATTTCTACTTTCACTTTTCTTTATATATATATATATATATATATATATATATATATATATATATATATATATATATATATATAAAGGCAAGAAACTAATTTTGTGTCATTATGTGTCTTAATGTGTCATTAAGAATTAAATTAATGCTCTACATAAATTATATGAGGAAAAAGTATTGGGACACCTGACTTTTCCAGCCGTAGATGATTTAGATCATTAGACTCAATTGCCTACAAAGTCTTGGATAAGGAGGAATGACATTTTCCCTTCACTTGAACCAGAAGATCCAAACCTGTTCCAGCATAACAATGCCACATAAATGCTCATCTACTTTACATGGGTTGGAGTAGATCTTCTGTTATAGAGCTCTGAACCTCAACCCTACTGAACACCTTTAGGATGAAATGGAATGCTTTTTCCACCCCAGGCCTCCTCACTTACATTAGTATCTGACTTAAATAAATGCCATTAAGATTGAATGAGCATCTCCACAAGCACACTTCCAAATCTAGTGGAACATCTTCAAGGTTATTATAACAGCAAATGGGGATTAAATGTGGAATTGGATGTTTAAAAAGCACATACCGATTTTATCTGGTGTCCACAAACTTTTTTCCATATAGTAAAGCTAGCTAGATCTCTCTGGATGGATGGATGGATGATGGATAGATAGATAGATGTAAATATACAGAGATAGATAGATAGATAGATAGATAGATAGATAGATAGATAGATAGATAGATAGATAGATAGATAGATAGATGTAAATATACAGAGAGAGAGAGAGAGAGAGAGAGAGAGAGAGAGAGAGATAGATAGATAGATAGATAGATAGATGTAAATATACAGAGAGAGAGATAGATAGATAGATAGATAGATAGATAGATAGATAGATAGATAGATAGATAGATAGATAGATGTAAATATACAGAGAGAGAGAGAGAGAGAGAGATAGATAGATAGATAGATAGATAGATAGATAGATAGATAGATAGATAGATAGATAGATAGATGTAAATATACAGAGAGAGAGAGAGAGAGATAAATAGATAGATGGGTGTAAATATAGATAGATAGATAGATAGATAGATAGATAGATAGATAGATAGATAGATAGATAGATAGATAGATGTAAATATACAGAGAGAGAGAGAGAGAGAGATAAATAGATAGATGGGTGTAAATATAGATAGATAGATAGATAGATAGATAGATAGATAGATAGATAGATAGATAGATAGATAGATAGATAGATAGATAGATGTAAATATACAGAGAGAGAGAGAAAGATAAATAGATAGATGGGTGTAAATATACATAGATAGATAGATAGATAGATAGATAGATAGATAGATAGATAGATAGATAGATAGATAGATAGATAGATAGATAGATAGATAGATATGTAAATATACAGAGAGAGAGAGAGAGAGAGAGAGAGATAGATAGATAGATAGATAGATAGATAGATAGATAGATAGATGTAAATATACAGAGAGAGATAAATAGATAGATGGGTGTAAATATAGATAGATAGATAGATAGATAGATAGATAGATAGATAGATAGATAGATAGATAGATAGATAGATGTAAATATACAGAGAGAGAGAAAGATAAATAGATAGATGGGTGTAAATATACATAGATAGATAGATAGATAGATAGATAGATAGAGAGAGAGAGAGAGAGAGAGAGAGAGAGATAGATAGATAGATAGATATGTAAATATACAGAGAGAGAGAGAGATAGATAGATAGATAGATAGATAGATAGATAGATAGATAGATAGATAGATAGATAGATGTAAATATACAGAGAGAGAGATAAATAGATAGATGGGTGTAAATATAGATAGATAGATAGATAGATAGATAGATAGATAGATAGATAGATAGATAGATAGATAGATAGATAGATGTAAATATACAGAGAGAGAGAGAAAGATAAATAGATAGATGGGTGTAAATATACATAGATAGATAGATAGATAGATAGATAGATAGATAGATAGATAGATAGATAGATAGATAGATAGATGTAAATATACAGAGAGAGAGAGAGAGAGAGAGAGAGAGAGATAGATAGATATATGTAAATATACAGAGAGAGAGAGAGAGAGAGAGATAGATAGATAGATAGATAGATAGATAGATAGATAGATAGATAGATAGATAGATAGATAGATAGATAGATGTAAATATACAGAGAGAGAGAGAGAGAGAGAGAGAGATAGATAGATAGATAGATAGATAGATAGATAGATAGATAGATAGATAGATAGATAGATACCATATGGTGAGGTATCGACAAAAAAATTGTATCATGTTGCACAAATGTAATACATAGTAAAAAAAGTAGACTAGTGTAGAGGTGTTTGAGCCTAAACTCAAAATGTTTTGTTTTTAGAAGAAATAAAGCTGTTGTTTAGCCTCAGTACGAGCGTGCGACACTCGCAGCTGTTGGTGTGTCAAGTGCAACAGACGTTAAGATCCCACTCGCTGGCCTTGGTGAACGAAAATGTGAGCAAACACGACCCTTTAACAAGGCTTATGCCGAGGTCAGGCGGTGTACATTTCGTCTCATTTTGCATCGGGAAAATTCTCAGACGGTGCATTTTCTTATTCGTTAAACAATCTGCCTGATCGTATTCCACTATATACTTTGAGTTTAATGCTGTACTATTAAACAAAAAGAAGTCAGTCACTGTGTTGGTACTAGGTAATAATCAGATCGGATTTTGCGAAGGTTTGAAGACAATTTCGGCATTACGGATTACGGTCTGGTGACAGTAAGTAGCCTAAAGTGCAGAATTAAAATAAACACAATGCATTAAAAGTTAACAAAGAATAAAATTTACCCAAATCATGTGTAAAAAAAAGGTAAGTAATGCAATGCTTGCAACTTGGTGAACCCAGTAACCCAAATGCTTAACCTCTGAGCTACTACTTTCCAACTGGATGAAAGATCACTTCAAAATCTAGTGGAACATCTTCCCAGAAGAGTGGAGATTAACAGGAAATAAGCTTGGCAAAACCAGGGCTTGAACCCCCCACTAACCAACCTTCTGATCAGTAACCCCAAAGCCTTATCCAGTGAGCTCCTAAGTTTCTGACTGAATACAAATGTCCACATAGTGGAACAACATCTGAGAAGATTGGCGTTTATAATACCAGTTAACTGGGACAGAATGTTAGTGGTTAGGGGCCTTGCTCAAGGGTCCAAGAGTGGCAGATTGTGGAACCTGGTTTGGTCTCCCCAAACCTTCTGATCAGTAATCCAAAACCTTAACCAATGAGCTACTAATTTTCTGACTGACAACATTTGAAAATCCAGAGGAACGTCATCCTAGGAAGCTGGAGGTTATTATATTATAACAGCAAATGGAGGAGGCATGGAGGAAAACGTATCGGTTTTGGACAGTGTGGAATGGGATGTTTGGAAAAATGGCATCTGAGGATGGAAAGGGGGTGTCCACAAACTTTTGACCCAACCATCAGACAGGTTGAACTTGTTAATGTTAAAGATAGAAGGAAAGTAATTAATGGATGAATTAATGAATGGATGAATGAGAAGAAGGAGGAGAAAGGAAAAAGGAGAAGCAGCGCACGCGACACGGTCACGAGGTTGGTTGGTGAATTGTCCCTTCCCGCGCCCCGTATCGGCCCTGCCGGTTCGCTTCCGGGTTTTTTTTTTAGTACCGAGCGGAGAGGAGATGCACACGGCACTCGAGTGAGGTAACTATATAAAAAAACCGCGATTCCGTTTTCACACACTCCCACAACATGGACCCGAGACGTGAATACATGCGTAGCCATTCGTCTTGCGTTTGTAGGCAAAGCGGAATAATAAATATAGCGCGGGAAAAGGTTGAAGGTTCCCGGGGCTTCTCTCTCTCTCTCTCTCTCCTGGCGTTCTTGCGCGTTGACGTGTGCCTTTACCAAACCTGGATCTTAGCTCGGTGGTTAGCTTCACCGTTAGCATTAGCTATGCATTTCAATTTCCCTCCCGTGTTATTCTTTGTGACGATTTTGACAGAGGATGTAAAATGGCGGCGTCTTTATAAGAAGACTATAATAAAAGAATATCTTCAATTTTCTATCAATGTGTATGTGTGCGCGTGTCTGTGTGTGCGGGCGCGCGCTTGTCGGTGCGCATGCGCGCGTCTCATGAGGTTTAGCATTTAGCTAAAGTTGCCTCAGCGTCCTCGGACGGGAAGTAATGCTTAAACAATATAACGAAATTGATTAAACGTGATATTTTGATAAAGAAAAATGGTTTGGAAAACCTCGGGGACTGGGTGTGGACTGGGTGCTGCTTATGGTAGGTTCGGAGCTCCGTTTTGAACTTAACCCTTTTAACCGATTTATATTTTGTCCTGAAAAAAATGATAGAAATAATTGCTTTTGTCATGTGTTTATGATGAAATACACGTCAATGTTTTAACCAGAAACACTTCACATATTTTTATATTGTATTTATTTCGTGAATTCGTGTCCCGGATGAAACGCCTTTCACGCGCCGGAGCGTGCGCGTGGGCGGCGGTGTATCCATCCGGGGAATGCGCAAAGGTGCGCGTGCTCGATTAAGTGCCCTTCTAAGGAAAGAGAGCTAGTGTGTAGACTCTGTATTAGTCACAAACCACTGCCTGGGGGTGTGTTTTTTTTTTATTATTTGGATTTATTTATGTATGTATATTAACGCAGGATAATTTTAACGGCACCCCTTAATGCGGCGCTCATTTCTGTTTGACTCTTTTTATTAAACATCCAAATAAATACATATAAAAAAGGTGAAATTTAAACCTCCACTGCAACACATTTATTTACAAAGTCCTTTCTTTACTTCGCTTTATACTTATATATATATATATATATATATATATATATATATATATATATATATATATATAATTATATATATATATATATATATATAATTATTGTTTAATCGCAAAAAAATAGTTTTACTGCCAAGTTTGAATTCAAACACCAAAATCTGCCAAATCCGCCGATTAAAACCGTCCGTGTGGAAACAAAGCGAAAGTCCTGTTTGGGGTCCTGCTGGTTTACGTAATTTAAAACACAGTAGTTAAAAACGTCTTGAAGAATATTTTGTCTTCATGCTCTATGTTGAGTTCGGTTTCACTAATAATAAACATAGAAGTGCATAAATTGTCCATATTTGTCCATGTTCATTAGATTGTTAAAGAGAAAGTATTCATTTAAGGTACATTTAAAACGTGTGATCAAGTTGCGATTAATCTCGATTGACAGCCCATTATATACATATATATAATGACACGTACAAAAATGTGCATATGCTACTATTATAGGTGTTTTATGATTTGATTATTTTAATTCTTTCTAATATAATAAATTCTGAATTGGGGTGAGTTTAATTTCTCAGTGCATGGAGATTTGAAAGTGTTTTTATATATATATATATATATATATATATATATATATATATATATATATATATATATGAATAAAACTCCCTGCAGACTAAATTTCACAGTCATTTATGGAATTAAATGGGGGGAAAAAAAAAATATTCACCGCATGGTACTGGTCCAAATTAGAGATAATGGTTATATGTAGTGCTAATGTTTTTGTTGATTTGGGAAATAAACGTTTAGACGTTTTTTGTTGTGAAACACATTCACACTAACACGTACTGGTTGTGCAAAACGACTAAACGTCACCGTGTTACTTCACGGTGTGTCACCAAGCAGAGGTATTTGCACACTTCCTGCATACCTCCATTAACAGAGTATATCTGATGACAGCACGGTTAGACTTATGGGTTTAGTACATTCTTCTGAAATTTCAGACAAGTCTGTGGAGCATCCAGGCCCTTAGACCTCATTATTAATGGTAATTATAACCAATTATGTCATCATTTGCCAGGTTAATGTCGACAGTGGCATCATACACTATTAAAACTCGATCTATTTTTACCGGTTCATCAACAATATGCCATCAGTCTGACTCAGACACCATACGGGTGAGATGATTTCTTGATGTGTGCTTGTCACGTCGTGTTACAGGAGGACGTTTTTTCAGATCAGCAAGCTCTATAGGTCACAGAGTTTGAAGTGTTGTCATGCCAAACTCCATGTGTATTACATTCGAATCATTCATAACAACCTAATTGTTTTGAGTTATCATATGGGCCGTTGGGTTTGGTCACATGACCAGAATGTGCAAATAGACCCTTGTTTGAAGAACTGAACATTTTACTCAAAAGCCACAGAATCGCTGCTGGCTATTTTAGAGGTCAGATCTATTTTCGATTGCGGTTTCAACTCGAACTAAATGCGTTCTTTCAATCCGGTGTGGACAATAGACAAAACGACGAAGCGTTTCATGGATTTATACAGAATAAACAGCACAGAACCTCTGTTTTCATTTCAGATTCTTTTCCACCATGTCCAGAGATACACCCGTAATAAATACATCACCCCACCTTCCTATCGAACCCCTTCTAAGAAAAGGAAACCGTCTAAATCAGGGCACATTCCTTCAAATTAAACCATATTCCAGGCTGATCTTGTCTCAGCTTGGACCTTCTGGATCGGTTCCTGTAATAATACGCGAATAGAAAATTGGGTGCCGTTGGGAACTAGTCATGATTGATATTTTTCAAGAATTGCCAACCCCCATAAGCGTTATTACTCATTATTATCTATCTAATCTAAGTGCTGAATTTTCTGTACAGACTAAGAATAAATACAAATGCGTAGCAGTTTAATTGACGTGTGTGTGCTCATTTCTTGTCAAATGCACCATTGTTAATTGTTATAATATGATGCTATTTATATTTATTTATGTATAAAACAGATTTAGTTGCATCTCTTAGGTACGGGTTTAAATAGGAGTCAGGAGTGGGCGGGGCTTGCGTTTCCTCATGTTTCTTCAGAGAAAGATTTCTGCATGATTTGGATTCTCACAGTTTCTCTTCCTCTTCCTCATGCTTTTCTTCAGCACAGCTGATTTTCACGCGCTGTGGCGTATTGGTTTTTGTCTGTATATACTATAATACGGATGCACATTACCGCTGTTTAATGAGCAAAGGTTTCAGTTCCAAAAAAAAACCAACAAAAAGAAGTTTCGGTGTTTTATTTAAAATTTGTACAAATGATTCCCATTAAACAAACGTGGTTTAGGCTGGCAGGCAGTAGGACTCATGTACCAAGTTCTTAGTAAATTGAGTAAATGTTTGCGTCACCTAAACGGAAGTAAAATAAAGTTTCCCAATGAGGAGGATCTGAGGGTTGTTGTTTTTGTTTTGTTCTTGGATTTATGAATAAATTATACCCAGTTAAATAACCCCTTTAACTATATATTTTATCGAGTTAAAGATATAAGTTTAACGAGTTTAACACCGGCGGCGAATTTTTTCCTCAAAATGTTATGACTTTATTCTCGTAAACTCCGATTATTATTATTATTATTAATTTTTTTGGTTTTTTTTTAATGCGACACTAAAACGCCTTCATACATTAGACTAAGCGTATAGAGACAAATTAATGACACTAATGGTTTGGGGATGATGTTTATTGGCTAAACATATAAAATGTAATGATTTTCAATGAAATGAATGAAATGAAAAATATTTTTTTTATGAAAAATGGCGGTTGTGAAAAATGTATTCATTAATCAAACACACAGCTCACGTTGTTAAAAGAAGACGTGTGTTGGCTCCCCGTGTCGTTTTTGGAAACCACATATGAACTTCTTGGAGTGAAGCCAGAACGTTGGATGAAGCCACTGATGTTTAATCAGTTCTTTAACCTCCAGGTTGTTCCCACACGACTACAAATAACTCAAAATATAAGATGGAAGTAAAAACAAATAAATGAGGTGTGTTTTTTTTTTTTTTTTTTTTATTAGATATTTTTTGAATTCTTACTGAGCATGAAAACGAAAGACACCTTTGAAATTCTCATCTTACCTACCGTGAGCTTGAGTCGAAAATGCACGTTGATGCTTGCATGGATTTAAAAGAACGTCGAGTATTTGAACATTTCAGTAAAAAAACGTGCAAAATTCATGGGATCGATGGTGTGCACTGGAGTCGGTCATCTTTCAAACGACCACACGCTTGTAACAATCTCCAGCTCCCGTGACCTCATATGTGTTTTTTTTTTTTTTTTCCATATAGCAGGCTGTTGGTGTTAAGGGATTAATGCATCAGCACGCTTGTAGATTCCTCGAATTTTTCAGGTTTTGCTGATATAAGCCTGATGAAAGGGTGGTCTGAAGGTCGAACTTTAACCTTCATTTGCAGGTTGGGTCATACGGCTTTGTTCGTATGGTTTCCATGAAGGATTTGAGTGAAATTCCATAAATGACTTTCCAACCTTTCAGTGTATTTGGTGTTTTTGTTGTTGAAATTGTAGCTAGAGGGAAATTCGATGCCTTGCGAGGTGAACAGATGAATCCGAAATTGAGCTCTCAGGCTATTTTTAGTATCTGATTATCACGAGCATCAGTGCAACCCGCCGTCTCGGATTTCAGCCTCCGACGGGCCGCCACTTCATTCCCGAGACGTTTCTCAAGATGCCGAATGTCATACACATCTGGAGTGTCAAGGCCACCTGCAAATTCGCTCGCTACGAGGATATCACACTGGTTAAAGTTTAAAATTAGTTTTGGTTTTTTTTCTGCTCTGTTTTAACATCAAATCCAATGTTTATTCCCCCAACACCAATCATTGACAATATTAGTGTCATTCTCGTGCCAGTTTTCTTTTCACATCCCCAGATGTGCACACAGATGTGCGTCCAGCATTCATTTCCACGCGTGATTTAATAAATAAAACGTACACATATTTCCTACCTAATCTCTAAACATTGCTAAGGAGTATTTGATGCGTCTACGCAGCAGATTATTATTATTTTTTGGTTCTTATGTGAAATCAAGGCATGGATTAGCAGGACAGTGTAACGAGGCGGGGCAAAAGTATACACACCCCTGCTGAAAATTGATGTGGAAAAAAAGAGACGATTCAGACATCCATATGAACGATCTAGTAGAGTCAATATTTTGCTAAATGTGCATGTTTATGAAAGCGCCAATCTTTTTTATTTCCTTTGTGTTTTACTATATGTATAGTGGTTGCAATGGTGGACATTGTCCCAAAGCAAGTTTAATCAAGAACAACCCCCCCCTTTTTCCATCATGAACAAAAGTATTGGCACCCTGGGGTTCTCTGGGATAAGTAATAAGGGCTGGAGAAGGCCCATTCCCACCACCACCATGTGCAATTAGAGGCCTGGGAAAATCCGATTTTGAGCAGAACTTTTTGCTTCTTTATAGGAAAATTAAGCACGTTTTTCTCCCACATATTTTTCCCCCTTAGTAGATTTCAATTCCTTATCACAAACAACTGTTACATTGTCACATGACTTTTTTTCTTCTGAATTTGTCCCGTCACTAAACCTGGATTTTCACTTGATTTACTTGATGTCGTTTTTCAATAACGCAGTTTATTATTATTAATTATTATTAGTACTAACATTTGCGAACATCAACAGCTTTAAAACAATTTTAAATCAAATGCCTTCTTGGTGTAAATAATGTAAAATAATATTTTATAATATCTGATCAACATAAAATATATAAAAACAAAATAGAATAAATAAAAAATAATGCAATACATCATTATATTATATTATTATATAAAATTGTATTAAATCAAATTGAATAAATGGAAAAACTGTTTCGATCCCAGTTGGGCGATACGGATTTGTGTACGTTTTCAAGTTTAAACGAACTTTTAAAACGTCTGTGAATACGTGTCCCATTACACCACTGTCCATTTCTTGGTGTAAAAACCTCATGACGATTATAAAAAGCGCTTTAATGTTAGAACAATATACAATATAGTTTCCTAGAAGCGAGGTGAAGCTGGCCTTCGTTTAGCACCCGAAACTTCACAGCTGTTCAATCAAGCGTTCCTAATCTCTCAAAGTTCACAGCTCACTGATGTTCCTCAGCTTGCTTCTTTTTTCCCCTTCAGCATGCGGTCACTCCGGTAGCCGATTAACTTAAATCCCCCTCGCCACCCACCCATTCCTATGCATACAAGTCCGCAACCGCGCCCTTCTTGACCCAAAAAATGCATCAGCGTGAAGGAGGCGTCCTGCACGCTGCTGTAGGAGAACATTAAAGGCAGGTCGATCTCCTCAGTCCGTCCGCGCGGCTCGTTCAGCTATCCAGACCAAACTTCGGACGGAAGGTACGCAAGGCCTGAGAGACGCATCACAGGTGCACCGTCGCCTTGTGCTGAAGGATTCGATTCAAACTTTTAATTGTTTTTGAAATGATATGTAGCTTTTACTCACTCGTTTTACTTTATTGTAGGACTTTCGTGTCTGAGAAGTCCAGGGTTCAGGGATCAGCACTTCAGGATCAGCGCTCGAAGGTGACGCTCAGGGCGGGAAAATTCCCAGAAACTTTCTATGGGAACTTTTATTTTCTGGGGAATTTGGGTAATATTGCAAGTTTATGGAAATTAATTAGACATTTTTTTTGGAAATTGATGTAAACCCCTGGCATGCATGCAAACTAATACAGATTTTTTTTTTCTTTGAGATTTTTTACTTTGTCAATTGTTAGACTGTGTTGCACGCAGCACAAGGAAGTTTCCGACGTTATTTTGTGTGCAAGATTGAAAAAAACGGTGTGTTATGTTACGGTGGAAATGCACATGGCCTCAGTAGAAATTCAGGTTGAAATTAAACTGAATAAAATCGGGTGGTTTGAACCCAAATGATCTACATTTAAGTTCCCTGCTGACCTTTTGTAAAATTTGCTGTTATAATTCCCGTTAATTCCGTAAATTTGCGGAATTTTGCAACCTTGCGGTCGGACGAAGGACATTTGAAGACGCAATCTTATTTCCAAACACTAGCGGCGATGCTAATATACATATAATATATATATATATACACGATACTATATGATTTTATATATATATAAAAATCTGTCCAAACCTGCCTATCAGGGAAAAGTAAGTAAAAAAAAAATGTATTCACATCATCGTATTTGTTGCTAGTTAAGTGCGAATCTTTTGCCGTGTTTTGACACATCGAGCTTGAGAGCCTTTTAACCTCGCCGGTCATCTATCTGGGTCGTACGTGTTTGGTTTTACGGTGTGTCTTGTTTATTTTTAAGGTAGGCGTATGTGCCTTTTTGACTAAAGGATCAAGGATTTCTGGGCTTGGCTCCCTGTAGCTCAGGCATTTGTTTCTTTTGGATCATCTTTTAACATTGCGCAAGAAAGATCGGTGTCACCTGGGATCACGTTGACGTTTCGATTTATAGAACACAACGGCTGATAGCGGGGTTCCTTCAGGTCCAAAAATATTTGTTTCCATACTATCACCCTGTTCGGTGTTCTAATATATGTATATATTATTATTTTTTTTTTTTTTTTTTTTTTTTTACTAATTCAATTTTTTCCACAATTTTTTAAAAAATCTGGAAACATCCGAAAACGTTTGTGTCATTGGATTGGATTTTAGTTCTGTTTTGTAGTTTCTTGGCGAGTTGCACGTAAACAATCCTTCCGATGCTGTAGGATTGAAAGTTGAAAGTCGATTCTATTAATCAATAATTAAAATGCGACATTATAACGTAACGCATGTTTATAGTTGCAGTTTAAAAATCATTACTTTAGATCTTTAATATTTGAAAAGTCTACTCTGGAAAAGTCTGGAATTTTGAAATGAAAAATGTGTAGGAACCCTGTGTTCAAGTGATCAGAATTTTTTAGGGATGCCTCAAGAGAGTATGCTTTTATTTGTCTAGTTTTTTATTTATACCCATTGTTCTAAGTACCGATCATGTGTCTCACCAGGTAGTACAGAGTAGAGCGTATTTGAGCATCGTATCGACCAGTCTCTAGAATTAAAATTTTCCTCTTGAATGATCTGCACAGGTTTGGTCAGCACGGCTCCACTTTGCTTCCAGCCCATGCTGTTCCATCCCTCCATCTGCCACAGCGTTCCAAAGCCTCTGCTCATTGCTCCAGACTATCAAGGCTTTGCGAAAACATATGCACATGCTCACTTATGTGGACTTGTTTTCTTTGTGTCTATATTTACATTTGGACGGTTTAGCAGACGTACGTCTCGAACCAGTCACTGGATTTTAAATGCGTAATTCAGCCAGGAACTGATGAATGCTAAACTTTTTAGACTTCATTTTGTGCTTATGTGTTTATCAGGGCTATAAAAACAAACTCGTCAATAACGCATTAACGCAAATTCATTTTAACGCCACAAATTTTATCAACACGCGATCAACGCATTTCTGAGTTTTGATAAAAAAAATCTACACACATAACTATAAAGGAGGTGAAAATAAAACCTCCAAAGCAACACTTTTTTCCACGACGTTCTTCCTCTAATCTGATATAAAAAAAAATCTATAAATAAACCTTTTTAAATCACTAAACATTTACTTTACGGAAGACACGCACATCCGGCGATTAAAACCGTCCGTGTGGAAACATGGCAAAAGTTCCGTTTAGCGTTCCTGAAGATTTCCGTCATTTAAAACGCCACAATTACTTTAAAAACATTTACAAGAATAGTTTGTCTTCATGCTCACGGTTGAGTTCTGTTTCACTAATAATAAACATACATTTGCATAAAGCGTCCATATTTGTCCACGATTGTCAGTATTGAATTCCAGTTCCAAGTTCGAATTCGTTGGAAAACCAGTGCCGTCTTGAAGTTTTTTTTTCCTTCGCTAGATTTTAATCAGTGGAAAAAAACAACAAAAGCATGCTGTTTTTCACTACGAATATACACCACGGTTCTGCTGAGAGGGTGTGTAAGGGTTCTCTCCTCTCACTGTGCGTCTACTCTCCCTATAAAGATCTGACAGACCTTCGAGCTCACATAGAGCGTCCTCCATAGATATGTTTGTGCCACATATTTAATGATTTGGGGAGCATTATAACGTCTTAGAGCAAAAACCAGCCCACATAGCTTTAATGTTAACGGTTTCTTGAAGCTCCAGGAGCGGAAATCACGTTCCGATGGAACATCAGAACCCGGATTGAAGTTCAATCCGATCTCTTGTCATCATTCCCTTTAAAGTTTGCGAGTTAATCAGCCGGTTTGGTTGATTGATACATCCATAGACTTACCTCACGGCTCAGTGGGTGTTTGTTTATTCGCTATTTTATATGTTGTCTGGTGTGTGTGTGTGTGTGTGTGTGTGTGTGTGTGTGTGTGTGTGTGTGTGTGTGTGTGTGTGTGTGTGTGTGTGTTTGTGTGTGTAAGAGAGCCAGATCGGCAATTAAACAAACGAAGCAGCCTGTGAATAATGGGATAATCCGGTTTGGCTTTACCGTAAGCCCCGTCGATCCGGGTTACACGTCGGTCGCTGAACCAAGGACTGACTCGCGCTCGAGCGAAGCTGGAGAGACGAAACGAGGCGAGTCATGAGAGTGCATGAGAGTCATATGAACTCAGCTGACTTAAAGACTTTGGGAAGTTTCCTGAGCAGCACAGTCTCTCCTAAAACAATGCCCTCATCTCTAGCTTTTGTCCAGCAGCTTAGAAACAAGGGGCTTAATCATATCGCTGACCTTCTACTGTGCCAAATTGTTGTCACTCACTTTTGTCTTCTTTTTTTTTTTTTTTGTCATGGAGTTTCTGAGATTGCTTAGAGATGAAATAACAGGCTGAAACGCTTTTCTGATACAAACCACTACTTTGTGATTCAGTTTCAGAGCAGAGTGAAGAGTCGGGGGGAGAAAGTCTTCGCATCAGGACCGGGGCCGAAGTGGAGGGCCGTAGTTGTACGGTACGTACTGGTTAGTTTACAACAAAAAACCCCTCATGCTCTAAAGTCTGATGTTAGACTGGACGCTGTGTGTGTATGTGTGTAATGAAACAATGATCAAACAATGATCAAACAATGTGTTCAAAGCAGTTAAAAAAGAAGGTGTAATCATATATATAAATCAAACGAGTACGCCAACCACACCCCCCCTCCCTCCCCACCAACACACACACACACACACACACACACACACACACACACACACACACACACACTCACACACCACTGACCAGGCAGATACTAAGGATGATTAAATACATGAATGCTGCAAATTCCTCGTTCCTGCTTATAAATATGGTCTTTTATTGTGTTGTGGGCTTCAGATGAAGTGTGTGTATATAATTGACGTTGTTTTAGTGCCACATAAAGACCTTCACGGTTTCAGCCCCACCTACTTAAATTTCAGCGCACGTATCACTGTTCACTAATATCAACGATTTCCTTCCCCTCAAAGCTTCAAGAGTCGAGTATGTCTACATGTGTACATACGTCCTGTGCTGCACATGTGACTCCTCACCAGCACCTCGGAGTAGTTCCACCGTGTCATCATGTGTGCTCGCTCTTCCAGCAGATTCCGGTCTGATCCGAAGTGTCTCATGATTTTTTATTTTTTTTTTTTTTTTTTTCTCCCCCACACACGCGCCTTTAGCTTAAAAACAAACCCTTTTGCGCAGGTAACAAAGAGCACATTGAGCAGGCAACACTGCCTCGTTTGTGAGGCCCGATCGCCTCGGAATGAGCTGCGCGATTGCCCTTTCCTATCTCCTGCGGGGTTCAGAGGTCACTGCACTCGCATGTTTATAAACACAGGCAGCGAGCGCTCAGACCGAGGCTCGATACTCACTGTTTGAAAGCGAAAGCCAGCCTGACCCGCGTGTCTTTTTAATTCCACGTAAGCGTCGCGATCGGGAAGCACACACTCAAGCTGGTGTAAGTACAACACGTATGAGACCACCAAAGCAGGAGAAACCCATCGAAGCTGCTCGCTGCCAGTTTCTTCTTCTTTTTTTTTTTCCTCAACTGCCTTACGAACGATTTCATTATTTCTTTTTTTTTACGCAGCAGCATGTGATGCGATCTCGATCTAGCCAGAGCTGTTACATTTACGATCTCTTCTGAAGTGTAATAAAGAATTATTTAGGCTGTAATCTTTTGTTTCGCAATGGACCGCTCGAGGATAAAAGCGTATCAAAGCGATAATAGTTATGATTTTTTCCTTCCTTCTTCCACTCGTTCCCCTCAGGACTGATGTCGCGATCGAGCGTCGAGCGCTTTCAATTTCGCAGACGTCTCGAACGCCAGAAAACGAAGAACTTCCGCATTGCGTCCGCAACTGAGATTGACGTCTCCGCTGCTCAGTTACCTTTTATAGGGCTGGTCCTTGAATTGACAGACAAGCCGATTTCTTTCTTTCTTTCTTTCTTTCTTTCTTTCTTTCTTTCTTTCTTTGTTTTGTTTTTTTAAATCAAAACTCTTGCTTGCATTTGCCTTTCATCTCTCAGGGCATTTATTCTGTTTTTGAAGTCTTTATTTGTTGAAATCCTCCCTCCTTTTTCTTGCTCTTTCTTTTTCTCCTCATCCCTCCTTCTCTTGCTCTCTCTCAATCTCTCTTTTCTTTTCTTTTTTTTTTTTGCTCTCTTCACCAGAGGGTGCATTTCTTTGTAAACAGCACTTCTCCAATGTGACCATCACTTTTTGTCGTTTTTTTTTCTCTCACACAACAGAGGCTGATGATAGAGAAATGATGTCAGTCACATCTTTAAATAAATAAATAAATAAATAAATAAACAGATTAGGTGATGAGAATAATCGGCTGCAGATACGAATTCTGGAAATTTACGCCGTTTGTATGTCGATTTATCAAGTTAGCGATTGAGTGGTTTTGTCCTCCAGGTATGTTTGTGAAAACTTGTATCTACTGGGTTCAAATGATTTTAAACAGGACTTCATTTAGCGATGTCCATGTGACGCTTCCTCTAACGCTCATTGAAATGCTCATGCAGCACTTGTGTTTGTTTTCTGTTCGTTTCTGTGGTGTTGTAGTTCTTCCTTTCTTCCTTCCAAATATAATTCGCTTGTATTACGACTTCATATGAGACCAACAGCCAATCAGCTACTGTTATTAGAGCGAATCTCTCTCTCTCGGATTGTACCACAGACGTGAAACGGATGCTATTTGTCAGCGTTTAGGGCTGGGTTAAGGGTAACAACGTATTTTTGTGTTTGTGCGTGTGTTTGTTGTCGTGATATAGATCTTAAATTTGATTCTTAATGGTTTTAAAAAGGTCTTAAATAGTTTTACTATCTATGATCTATGAGTTTACGGTGGTATTTTTCTTTCTTTTATTCAACTTACCAGAATTGTTATAGAATTGTTCCTTTTATTTATTTACTTATTTATTTAACAATTTAATTAATTTTATTTATTTATTACCAAGTTATTCATTACTAATTTATTTATTAGCAATTATTGAAAATTATTTAACTAATCAGAATTCTTATAGAATTGTCCCATTTAATCATTTATTTATTTATTTATTTATTTATTTATTTACCTATATGTTTATTTAACAATTTAATACATTTTATTTACCTATTTATTTCAAACCAATTAATTTTGTAAAATGTATTTATTACCAATTATTGAAAATTCTTTAACTTACCAGAATGCTTACAGAATTGTCCCTTTTTATTTATTTTTGTTTTTGTTTACTGCATTGAAATTCTCCCATAATTGTCAATCGTAACCGTGAAACCGTTATTCTCTCGTTAGCACTTCACTTTGTTTTCTGTGTATTTCGATGCTTCTCTGTCCAGAAAAAATCAAATCCACCACAATTCAAGAGACTTGTTTTCATTTCAATTTCCACACATCCATTTTTTTTTTCTTCTTTTCGCAGCGGTGTCGAAGTGAAGAGACGATGAGAGTTCACGCCCACACCAAGTTTTGCTTTCTCTGCGTCTTCACCCTGCTGTTCCATCAATGCACTCACTGTCATGAAAGCGGCCACCACCATCACCACCACCACCATCACCACAGCAACGAGCACGAGCATGACCACGATCACGACCACGACCGTGTCCACGACGACCACCAGATATCAATGGAGTCTTACGTAGGTCCCCCCGATCACCCGGTGCCTGTGAACCGGAAAGAAGCCGCAGAGCAAGAGCAGCATTACTACATCCAGCAGCTGTTTCGGCGCTACGGCAAGCAGGACCTCCTCGACTTCGGAGGCTTTCAGGACCTTCTGCTGAGCCTGGGATTGGGAGAGGTGCGAGTGGTGGAGCTGGATCACGACAACCTGGGCCATGACCACGTGGCCCATTTGGACCTTCTGGAAGTGCAGAAAGGGCTGCATTCTCATTCAGGTGGGACCTCACACACGAAGCATTCTAACCACCACCACGATGCCCATGAGGGAAGCTCGTGCAGCCCCAGTCTCGCTGCAGGAACCAGACCGACTGTAGAGAGCAAGTCTCATGGGCGGAAAATTAAGGATGGAGACCACCATCATGACCACGATCATGACCACGATCAGAACGCTGATCATGACCATATTCACGAACACTCGCATGAACACGATCATAACCGTGAACAAAATATTCGGACCGAAACACCTCACCATAAACATCTCGAGCCCACTAAGGAACACACCACTGAGCAGGAAACCAATGACCTCACTGGAGACAGCAAAGAAAACAAAACACATCATCGTGGCCACCACCACCACCATCATCATAAACACCCTCATCCTCACCACCACCACCACGCTCCAGGCACTACGGACCAGTCGGGGCCTACGCAAATGACCTCGGCGTCGCTGCAGCTCAGCAATCCTGAAGCACTCGCTCTCCAGAACTTCAGTCACCCTCCAACCTCGACGCCTAAGAGGACCAGGAGGACACAGAAGGGTAAAGGACAGACCAACCCTACCCTCAGCTCCTTAATGGATGAGAGCGGGAACGTTCACAATCATAACCATGACCAGCACCACAAAGGACCATCTTTGAAAGAAAAGCGCGCCGTCCCGGAAAAGATGATGATGATGATGAACCCAAACACATCACGGCTTGAAGGCATGCTCCACCAACACGAAGAGGTACTTCATTATTACGGAAAAACTCTTACGCGTTTGCAAACATTTTAACTCACTCTTTTTTTTTTTTTTTTTTTGTCTAGTGTCTAAATCTCACGCAGCTGCTCCACCACTACGGCATGAGTCCCGACTTGCTCATTTCCCCGGCGCAGTTCACCTACCTCTGTCCCGCCCTGCTCTATCAGATAGACAGTCGTCTGTGCATCCGCCATTACCATCAGGTCGAAGTTGAGGAAGCGATTCAAAACTCAGGTACGATTATTATTATCATTTCAGACGGTCTGATATTCATACAGGGTTCCTACACGTTTTGGACCAGTATGAAAGAGGACGGAATTAGATTTGAATTTAGTTTTTTTACTCCATTTTATTTATTTATTGTTTTTCTCCTAAAAAACATAAAACCATGGCCCGAGTGTTGAATAAAGGGTTAAACAGGCTTGTTATCTACATTCTCTAAATCAGAATTCTTTTGACGTTTTACCGACGGTTTATAACTCGCCGTAATAAAGCAGTAAAATCATTACACATCCTCACACACAAAACAACAAACAAAACCTTACTACAGGAAGCAAGTCGACTCGTTAGCTTTTCATTTTTCTGCAAGTCGCATGATCTAACACATTAAAGACGATTACACTGCTGTATACAGGGAGCAGGAATTTGTATATCTGCGAGTCTAATTTTATATGATGTGTGAAAGTGGAGTATGAATGATGTCTTTGTGTGTAAGGTTGTGTTATCTCCATGAGGAAAGGCCATCATGTGCTCTCACTCGAGACTTAGTTCTGTTAATCATCATTAATAACGAATATGCAGTAAAGCGGCGCGTAAACTCGACCCAGTTCAGCAGACACACTCAACACTTGTTTTATTGAAGGAACACCTTTACAATTTAAAGTGGAGCAACAACAAAAATAAATAAAAAACTATAGTAATTAAAAAAAAACACACACAACAGACCAACCCTTAAGTCTAATGTGCACTTTTGCAGCTAAAAACAAAAATACCCAGGTATGTAATTTGATAATGAGAGAAATCGCAGATTCAGAATTCCAGAGCACACGCACCCATCTAACTAATCTTTCTGTGATTCGAATGTTTCGTTTTCGTGACACGATTTTTTTTTCCCTCTTGCATTATTTTATTTTTATTTTTATTTTTTTTTACTTGGGAACAAATACGAGTTTAAATGTAGCTAAGTGCAATATTTAAAACTAATCAAACATACAAACAAGGCTGCCACTTTTGGGGCCCTAGAGCAAGGCCCTTAACCCTCAGTGCTTCAGGGGTGCTGTAACACGGCATCCTGATATTTATGTAATCAAAATTTGGCCAAAAATCTTACTTTTTGTTATTTCCTCCGGTTGTGACGATATTTTTTTTTGGTTGTTGAAGGGGTTGCAAAGGGGTGAAACCTTCCATTGTATTTTTTTTCTTTCTTTCTTTCTTTCTTTCTTTCAATATTTTGTTGTTTCTTTCTTTTTATATTTTCTTTCTTTCTTTCTTCTTTCTTTCTTTCTTTCTTTCTTTCCTTTCTTTCTTTCTTTTATTTTTTTTTCTTTCTTTCTTTTTATATTTTCTTTCTTTTCTTTCTTTCTTTCTTTCTTTCTTTCTTTCTTTCTTTCTTTCTTTCTTTCTTTCTTTCTTTCTTTCTTTCAATATTGTCTTTCTTTCTTTCTTTCTTTCTTTCTTTCTTTCTTTCTTTCTTTCTTTCTTTCTTTCTTTCTTTCTTTTCTTTCTTTCTTTTATTTTGTCTTCTTTCTTGCAATATTTTATTTAATTTTTCTTTCTTTTTCTCAAAATATTTTGTATTTTCTTTCTTTCTTTCAATATTTTGTCTTTCTTTCTTTCTTTCTTTCTTTCTTTCTTTCAATATTTTGTTTCTTTTTATATTTTCTTTCTTTCTTTCTTTCTTTCTTTCTTTCTTTCTTTCTTTCTTTCTTTCTTTCTTTCTTTCTTTTATTTTTTTTTCTTGCAATATTTTCTTTTTCTTTCTTTCTTTCTTTCTTTCTTTCTTTCTTTCTTTCTTTCTTTCTTTCTTTTCTTTCTTTCTTTATTCTTTTATCTTGTTGTTGTTTTCAGTATTGTGAGGTCTTTTTGTCTCCCCTGAACAATATCATCATTCTGGAACCCGTGTACTCGGTGTGGTGTCAGTAAGTCGTGACCATGTGTAGTGAGTTCTAAACAGTACAGTCCCAGTGGAAAACAGTGTCTGTGTGACCTCTAAAACTCTGCACTAACCCTCATTAAAATACAATTAACATGATTGCTTAATGAAGCTAATTACCTTTCATTTTTATTTTGCTCGGTACCCTCTGTGATCACTCCAGCATATCTAATCAGGTCTTCCATTGGAAAGTCAAAACTTATTTGCTTGCGCACAGCATCGCTGCATCGCTGTATTCAGTGTACGATTTCAGTGGGACAGCCGTGGCGGTTTTATTTATTTATTTATTTTTTGCTCGTGGTTCGGGTTGCACAGGGCCGAAAAATCTCTGGGAACTTTGCATCGGAATTTCATCTGGGGAATTTTGAAAATATTCCAATTTGGAAACTTACCAGGAATTTATGGGAATTAATTAGAATGTATCATATACAAACATAAATATAAACATATTTGGTCATAATTTGACATGCATGTAAACTAATACAGATTTTCTTTCTTTCCTTCCTTCCTTCCTTCCTTCCTTCCTTCCTTCCTTCCTTCTAAGAGGCTGTAGAAGGCAAATCTCAGGCTGAACGTTCAGTAGTTTCAGTGATCTGATTCACTGAAGAAAGAAATTGGTGCTTTCAGTTCGTTTTTCATTTTGGATCATTCATTGAACCTGAAAGCAAAAAGTCGCACTAAAGGCTGAAGAAGAAAGAAAACGAAATCGCTTTTCACTCTTCACATAGACATAGACAGATACAGCACACTGAAATCCTTTCTTTACATATCCTAGCCAGTTAGGAAGCCGGGGTCAGAGCGCAGGATCAGCCAGGAAACAGTGCCCTGAAGGAGAGAGGGTTAAGGGCCTCTCTCAAGGGCCCAACATTCTCATTGTGGTGGTGTTGGGGATCAAATTGCTGATCCTCATGGGCAGTAACACAGAGCCATAACCAACAGCTTCCAAATATCATTCATACATGAAGAACATGGAGAACTGCTGTTTTTTATTACATTTGTTGCAATTAGCAGCATTTCTTTCAGTAATGTGTCTTGCCTCGGCTACGTCCAGTTCACACGTTTAGTTGATCCGGAGACGTTTATATTTTTACATTTCGTTAAAAATACGTCACACAACCTCAACTCCACGGCATGTTGGGTTCACAACCTGTGGGGTTGAAACGTTAGATCTTTTGTAAAGAAACCGTTCAGTTTGTTTTTGGGTCTGCACCCGAGTGCGAGGGCTGCGTTCTCACCTGCGCAAACAGACCACACCGGGTTCGGGTTCTGTAGATGAAATACTGCGTATGTGACGCACCCTTAGACAATACAATCATATGGATCGTATGAAATTATTTGAAGTTTGGGGCAGATGAAAGGGGCACTATGTAACTTTACCCTCCTTAAATGTTGACTATAGACTGCTGCCACCTGCTGGTACAAGCGAGTTTTGTTCTCCCGTACACGAAATGTCTGGTGTGTCAGATGCGCCCCTTGTTATACACCCTAATTTGCAGCCGATTAATAAAAAATATCACAAAACAGCTTGAATAATCAACTAGACGATCAATTGTTGACCTCTAGTCCACATTCAATTCTGCCATTCGAACAGCACCGAGTTCTCGCTCTTGTCGTTGCAGCATGGGTCTGGGTGTGGGGCTTCGTGTCCATCACGGTGATCAGCCTGCTGTCTCTGCTGGGTGTGGTGCTGGTGCCCATCCTCAATCAGTCCTGCTTCAAGTTCCTGCTTACCTTCCTGGTGGCGCTGGCAGTGGGCACACTGAGCGGCGATGCCCTCCTCCATCTGCTGCCACACGTAAGATCACACAAACCTTCGGACACGACCGCCGATCACTGCCGGCCCAGTTGGAGGGTTGAGATCTCAGAGATCACATTTTTCTCAAGGTTCTTTGTTTTTATCTCGCAGTCTCATGGGAGCCACGACCACAGCCATGGGGAGCACGAGCACGAAGAGGAGGAGACGGATTGGCTGGTGAAATTCGACGGCGTGTGGAAGGGGCTGACGGCGCTCGCAGGGATCTACCTCCTGTTCATCATCGAGCACTGCATCAGAATGGTCAAACATTACAAAGACCACGGGGTACGTCACTGATACAGGTGTTAAATTTCAATCCTAATGGTCTTAAAAGACCTTTAAAATATTTCAAACACAGAAACCCTGTGACTATGAGAATGCATTGAAACCAGGAACTGAGAACTTCAGTAACTCAATGCAGGTATTTTATCTCCAGTGGTTTGGTGTGTGCAGGGTGGCTTCTGTCGGAGGAAAAAGAGAGGCAAGGACGGGAAGATCGGGAAGAAGCTGTCCGATCACAAGCTGAACAGGCGCTCAGATGCCGAGTGGATGCATTTAAAACGGTTAGATGATGGTAAGTGGCCATTTTCATATACCATAAGACCGCGATGGTGATATGCAGCATTTAGCAGACACCCATCACACACGCTTTGTTTGAAGACAGACAGTGACTCAGCGCTTCAGACGTTACATAATAAACAAACTTCCTTTTTTTTTTCAAGCTGAATCTCAAAATCAATTTTTTTCCCCCCGCAATCAGCTTCCCAGAACGACACTCTGATGACTGAAGCGCAGCCTCCAGATTCTCCCAGCAAGACTCCACTCGCCATTACAGACTCGGAGCTGTCTGGAGCTGCTGCGGAAAACAGCCAGCAGGCCAAAACTAAGAAGCACAGTCACGGCCACGGCCACTCGCATCACGGCCACTGCCACACGGAGAAGGAGATGAAAGACGCAGGCATCGCTAGCATTGCCTGGATGGTCATCATGGGAGACGGCATGCACAACTTCAGCGACGGGTTGGCGATCGGTAAGGCCCGCTGAAATGTCCACAATAACGCGGGTTCAAATCTATAAAAAAATGGTGCCGTTTCAGCAAAATGACTGATGTCGGAAAAAACGCAATGGCGCAATATTGAGTCATGAATCGTGGTCTAATTTCATTTTCATATCTAATCCTATCCGAGTCCGACCCATTTCTAAATCAAATTTCAAAGAGCACCTTGTAACGAAGAATCACTACATCAGTATTATGTGCCAAAACGCGTGCATCAACATCAAATAACCTGCTGTAACACAAACGATCGGTTTATATTTACGTCTTTCTATGCGTTTTTATATAAACGGCATGATGGTCGAATAAAATAAGGATAGAGTATGGATAAGGTATTATGATGGGATTGGATTAGGATTAGGATAAGGATAGGATCTTCCTTAAACCTTGGCCTTCCTTTTTTCCTACGGCCTGGTGGCTCCATCCTCAGCATTCTTCTACCGATATACCCCATGTTCCTCCTCTGCACATGACTGGATAAGTGTAGGATATGGATATAAATAAGGATAGGAAATGATATGTATAATTAAAGGTATAGGATGAGTGTGGGATCTGAAGAAGTGTGAAATATGGATCAGTATAGGATACGGAATAAGGATATGATATGGAAAGGACATGGATCAGTATAGGATATGAATACAATAAGTATTAGTTCTATAATAATGGATGCTAATGAAAGAATAGGTTTTTATCCCAGCTTTAACACACAATAACCGAAAATGGGAGGTCCTCTTAAAACACACAATTTCACATTCATCGTTGGCAAATCGCTGCTGTATAAGCAGAGCAACACCAACACCACATAAGCGTTATTGCTCATTTTTTCTGATGCTAACGAATTCTTAATAATACACTGAATTCCTCTCAACCATTTTCAAGGTCTTTTCATTGCATCATACTGCTTCAGAGTTTTTTTCCACAATACCCGATGGACATGTGTAGATACTAAAAAGAAACTCCAAATTTGACAGAAATGGATACTGTATAATGTATTTGAATTCTACCTATAGTAAAGCTGTGGGTGCTTTTTTTTTAATTTTTAAAATTTTATTTATTTTTTGCAGGTGCTGCGTTTAGCGCCAACGTTACAGGGGGAATCAGTACATCTGTCGCTGTGTTCTGCCATGAATTACCTCATGAACTGGGTAGGTCACTGAAAAACCCATATAGCTATCATTCTTTTTTTAAACATATAATATATATTGTATTACTATCGGAAATGATCAACTGTTGCGTGTTAATGACCGACATCTAAGTTTTTTATTTATTTATTTATTTATTTATTTATTTATTTATTTTACTGCTCATAGTGTTAGCATCAGTTTTATGCCTCTGGAGTTATCCAGAGTGCTTTTTTTTTTTTTTTTTTTTTGTTTGTTTTTCAAAAGCGCATCCTCACTAGGTCAAGGACTGAAAGCATCATCGATCGAAATTCCCCGCTGGGAAGTCTATTACAGAGAAAAAAGAAACGGAATATAAAAGCAAGGTCAAGGCACTTTTTAATAGATTTAATAATTCATAATCCACACGCTTGATGAAGAGGTGAGCCTTCAGACATCGTTTGAAGGCTGCTAGTGACTCAGCGTTTTGTACAGCCAGCAGGGAAAGTTCTGAGTCTCGCCACATGTTGCTCTTGGTCCTTGAAGCATTATTCATGCAGTCATTACCTCAGTTCTTGAAGCTGGAGGATAAGGATCTGAGGACGAACAAATTCGATTGTCACAATGGATTTCATGAGTCGTGTCGAGATTGTCAGCATGTTATTTATTCAATCCTGATGCTCTACTTCTGAATGGAGTTTTTTTTATTATTTACACTCAATCTCCATCATAGTTAATAACCTCATCATCTCCACTGACATTCTTATTGAGCGTATAGGATCAAATGTATTAATGGTCAACCGATTCATCAGGTTTTCCAATTAATCAGCATAAATAGTAAGATAGCATGGATTACCAATAGTTTTTCCTGCTTCCAGCATGGTGTCATTAACAAGAGCGGCCACTAGAGGTGAATCACTGTCGTTGCATGCTGTGCGCTATATTCAAGTATTTATATTTTATATTAAAAAAAATTATATTTATTAAGTAATATATTCATATTTATTTCATTTAAGACATTTTCATATTTCATTTTTGGATATTTCGGTATTTGTAATATCCACTATCGGTCGACCTCTAAAATGTTTGATGTTCAAATTTATATGTGCAATTTGCTATAAAGATAGAATCGAATTATTTAATACGGTTTAAAAGACATACAATGTTCACAACAGGTTTATTATTTATTACAGGTTTACATTTTTTTTTTCTTCCAGTAACCATAAAGCATACTATATGTATACTATAGTATGTGGCAGAAGTTAGAAGAAGAACCAAAAAGGACGACGAATTAGAAGAAGAGCCAAAAAATTACGCCTAGTTACACCATTTTTCCCCAAAAAAATCGTGTAGGACGAAGTTGCCGCTAGTGGCCTTCTCGCCCGCCCCTGCTATATTTAGTATATACGGAAGGTTAAGCTGGCCTTAAGGATGCCGCTGCTCACTCTTAGCGCAGCCGGATCTCCCGTAATATTTCTCCCGGTTGTGTGAGTAATGGCTTTTCATTTCCAGCGATGCCTCATGCATCCCATATCAATCGATCACCTTCTTCCAGACATCAGGCGGCGAACAGAGACCTTCCGTCCCACCTCTTTGTGTTCGTCTGCGTCCTTTCGTGTTTAAATGGAAGGAAAACAAACAGTAACCAAAACAGCCGTGCCCTCGATCGATCATGCACCAGATAAAACAAGGGGAAAAAATTATATTCTTTCTAGTTGTTTGGATTACACGGAGAGAATTATTTTTTTTTTTTACAAACTATTTATATCATTTTTAGTAGATGCGCTCTACTTTTATTATTTCGAAAGTTACCAATAATTTGTAACCAGCATTTTCTACGATCGATTTCTCTTCGCTTAAGAGCTGCATCCTCCTGAATCCAGAACAGGGAAAAGAACGGCAGGTTCTATTTAATCTTTTTTTCTTTCCTTCTTTGTCTTTTCAAGGCGTGTTTGTAAAAGGGGTCTGAACCAAAGGAATAAAAGTGTACTTTTTGTACCATATTGAATCGTAACACATCGTATTGCGGTGAATTGAAACGCACATCCCTTATATATATGTGTGTGTTTGTGTGTGTGGGAACAAAGAAGCTCGTATGTATCCTATGTTTTTAGATATGTTTATATTCTTGCTTTCCCCGAGGGAGCACCGAGTGTGTCAGCGCCTCTTCCTGAGGTTCTGCCTACGTGGTGGTAATGAGCGCTGTTTAGCACCTCGGGGTGCAGCTAATTTCCTTTTTGACGGCTGTCTTAATTGCGCCTGTCGACACGAGGGAAAAAAGCGGCGTGCAGCCGAGCCCGCCTGTTTCCCCAAGACGGATTGATGCGCGAGACACGTTAATGACGTTAATTAGCACGAAAAGGGGGACAGGTGAGGAGGCGCGAGAATCTAGGCCGGCGACCGACTCCTTTCGGCGGTTTCTGATCCGTTTTTGCTTGGGGACGGAGACCCGTTTTTTTTTTTTTTTTTTTTCCAGCTCGTAAAATAAACACGTCCAAGATTAGCGCTGTGGAAGCGGCACGATGCAGTGGGACTGACGGCGTTGCCTTTTCTCTTTTTTTTTTTTTTGTCTCTAGGTGACTTTGCGGTGCTGCTGAAGGCTGGGATGACGGTTAAGCAGGCGATTGTGTATAACTTGCTGTCAGCTCTCATGGCCTACTTCGGCATGGTGATCGGCATGGCCGTGGGTCAGTACACGCACAACGTCACAAGCTGGATTTTCGCCGTCACCGCTGGAATGTTCCTGTATGTGGCCTTGGTGGACATGGTGAGTATTAACGCCCTCCTGAGGAATCCGTCCGCAATGGGAACGACAACACCGAATTCCTTCATTTTTTTCGTTTCTTTTTGCCGAACAGATGCCCGAGATGCTGCACGGTGACAGCGAAGATAACAAATCCTGCCAGCTGGGCCACTTCGTCCTGCAGAACGTGGGCATGCTCACGGGATTCGGCATCATGCTTCTCATCGCCATCTTCGAGGACCGCATCAAGTTCAACTTCGACTAGCCCGGTCTCCTCGTCGCGACACGGCGCGTCCTCACGTTTCATCCGTCTCCTCGTGTCTTCATTCGCTCTCCAAGAGGGCCTCCGCGGCTAACGATGGACATTTTTTTTTCCCTCCGATCATTTGAGGGTTCCGAACCCGAGGAAGCACAACACGGACACAGAAAGACATCTGTCTCGTCCCGCTTTTATCTCTCAATGCTAGCATGTCCTAGTCTTGTATCGTGTGAATCAGTAGGTGGAACGTCCTCTAAATGGCGCTACATATCAGTAAAAGGGAAATCCCACAAATTCAAGGCGTATCCCTTTAATATCACCGTGGACAAATTGTTGAAAGAGGCAGACACCCCTCCATCCATTCATCCAGCAATTCATTCGTTCATCCATCTATTCGTAGCACGCTTGCTGGCCAAATCATGATGTAAAGAGTTTTGTCCGGTGTTGTTAAGCCATTAGCTTTCAAATCTTTATATACCGGGAATGAACGGCAGTGGGGGGACGCAAAAGGCGTCCGAGTGTGCGTTTCCAGTTGTGTAGATCTCACCTGCTTTCCACCATGCTTTCCACTGTACTGTACGTAGAGAAAGCGCACTACATTTCATCGCTCCCCGAATACGAATATTCTTTTTTTTGTTGTTTTTTTGTTGTGTATTTTGAAGGTTAGAATAACACGATGGCAAGGTCGAGCTGCTAGATCAGATCTATCCGATCAACCCAATACACAGGCTATCAACCCAGTACACAGAATATTTACTCGTTTGTCAATTTCTGGCTTGTTAAAAACAGCGAGTGCGTTCAGGATCTTCACGTGCCCATTTATTTGTCTTGACTCCAGCGTTCGTTATCGACTTTTCTGTTACCCCGGTCTATTCGAAAGCGACCGCCGACGGTTTCTCCTTCGAGAAATCCAAACAAATAAGGACGCTTGGTTTTGCAAATCACAGCACCGACGTTTTCCCCACCGAAACACATTCCAACGCTCGATTAGCTTCCCGAATGAACCCTGTTCTACGAGCCGTTCTGTTCGTTTATCCAGCATTTCTTAAAACGGACCCAAGCATTGCACGTGGCACGACGAGCTACACGGAACAAACCCTTTTCTTCTACTTTTTTTCCTTTTTCCATTTGGTCAGTGTTTAATTTCTATTGGTGAGGCGAGAATTTTGTTGGTTTATACAAGCATTCCAATTTCTGAGCGGGACGCAACAAAGACACGTCTTTCAGTAAATCAAATTTACTTTATATATAGGATGAAAAGAGAAGTAAAAGTATGCAATGCGATTAACAAGCGGTTTATGGCATTTTCATTCTTCACACGGATACTGCAGCTTGTATTTAACAATAATCATCACAAACAAAAGTCTGGTCTTTGAAAGAAAACTTTTTTTTTTTTTATGGGGGGAAAAATGACTTTTTTTTTTTTTTTTTTTTCTCTTTTTATTTTGTTCTCCCTATCCGTTCCGAAAGCCTGCGTGTATACTTGTCTTCGTCTCATTTGTTAGTCTTGCTGATGTCGATGTGTCTCGAAAAATAAAGGTACACCAAACAGCTCTTTTTGTGTTCCAGCGTGTAAAATAATACAACCCCCCTCCCCCCCACACGCACACACACTCAAAAAATTGTATTGTTTGACCCTTTTTTTGGTTAACAAATAAAACAAATTCTTTTTAACTGAAGCAAAAAGGTGTTCTGACGTTCCCCTTTGTAGGACTCACCGCTTTACGAGTTCATCTGGCAGAGCAGAGCGACGCCTCGCCAGATCCAGTGCTCAGGGGGGACGTCCGAGTCGAGGCTCATGGCGATGACGTAGTTGGTGGAGTGGCCCGTGGTGGACAGCGTCCCCCGTCTCTCGCTCGTCTTATACACAGGTGAAATGTAGCACAGGCGCCGGGATGTCCTGCTTCTTCATGGGTATGAGCCAAATCTACAACAAGGCCACATTAATGAGGAGACACATTTGGTATGCAGACAGAAAGACTGTTCAGACTGTCTGCTTTGAGATTTTTTAATTAGATGCCACGGTATTTTATATATTTGAGTTAATTATGCTGCATTCAGGACTGGTATAATTATACCTATAAAGTATTTTGGAAATAAAAAGTATATATAAAATAATTAAGGGAAGTTGTAGCTCAGTGTTTAAGGCTCTGGGTCATTGATTTTAAGGTCAGTGGGGTTCTGGCCCTGGTATCACCAAGCTGCCACTATAGGGGCCCTTAAGCAAAGCCCTTAACCCTTTGTGTACAGGGGCACTGTATCATGGCTGACCCTGTGCTCTGACCACCGAACATAATAGACATAATAGATTTTATCAATCGGATTGACTAAGGTTATTCGCTACATACGAAAAATCATGTCGTTTAATGTTAAGAATTTTTTTTTTTAATCTATGGCATTCATTCCTCGCTTTGAATGTTGCTACTACACAAGCAATCACAGCCTTATAGACTTCCAGGGGCAATGTTAAGCCCCTGAGTGTTCATTTGGTCCGAAATAAACCCAGAACTGTCAGTAGCTAACGTTTCACTCAAGCTTACTATCGCCCCCTAGTGGCCTAGTGTAACATTCATTATTTTATTATTATTATTATTTTTTTATATATATATAATAACTTAGCGGGGTCTAAATGTGCAACAAGTTCAAGTTTGTGGAAACATTTTGCTCGTATTGAAGGGAAATGCAAAAATGTAAAAAAATAAAATTTCAATTTCAAATATTTAAATTATTAGTTAACTGATTAAGAACTAAATGAACAATGCAAAATGTTTATTTTTAGCTTTGTGTTAATGCAAATATAATAATAATAATTATTATTATTATTATTATTATTATAACTAATGTTTTCAGTTGACTGTTGGTATAAAAATTTAATGCAATTATTGGCATTTTTAGTATTATTCAGCAACTCGTGGCACTTCACGGCATGAGACTGAGGGAGAAATATTGTTTACAGTATACATAAAAAAGCGGTATTTCCAAAACTATGCCAACTGCAGAGACCCCCACCACCACCACCAATCAAAATCCTCTTCCTGCAACATTCACTTGGTATTTTGTATAAATATAGTTTTGGAACGTCTTCCAATCAGTGCCGAACAAAGATGGAGTGAACTTTTTTTCTCCTTTCCGAAGCACCGAGCTGAAATGGCTTTCTGCTTTTTCAGAAGTCTCGAGATAACACAAAGCGAGACAATAGCTCACCATGTGCGTTTTTGTCTCCTGGGTCAAAGCGGCTATAATTAATCATTCGGATCCTTGGCGTAGTGAAGGCTTCTGGGTATTGTATACGAGATGAAAAGCGCTGCCTCCCAGGAGCCGAGCCACGTAACGTCTGGAGGAACTCGATTCTCGTCCCCTGTATGCCGTGTTTATATTGCAACACGGTTTATTCAATTCGCGGTAAAACCAGGGGGTTTCCAAGACCTAGCTGAGGTTTGTGGATTCCTCCTTCCTGAGCCGTTTTAATAGGAATTTGCCGATATCTGCTCTGTCCTGAGATCTAATCCAATCAAGAGCTTTCATTAATGCCCCCATAAAAAATTCGAATGAGGGATTGGTCTTTGACTGTCTCATTGAGAACCACCCAAGAAGCGAGAAGACTGGTCTGTAAGAACAGACGGCTGTGGCAACCATCACTTTTTACAAGCGTAGTGAGCAGAAAAGCATCTCAGTCCACAGCTGATTCTGGGATTTCTGATCAGAAGGTTACAAGTGTAAATCCCAGCACCACCGAGATGACAGCTGGGCTGTTAGAAATGCTGCAAATGAGATTTGGTTGGAAACTGATCTCCTGGGAAATGGTCTGTATGACGGATACACCTATAGCTCAAACCTCGTGGCAGATGGGCTACAATCCACCTTAAGGTTTGGAGATGCTTTTTAGCAGAAGACCACATCTGGTTCTGACCATTTTTCCTGTCATTTTTCCCATCAGATTTTGGCTTTGAGAAGTTTTCCACGGAACATGCTAGTTTGGGAGCACTTTTATGCTAAGTTTGTCTCGGCCACATCGAGACCAGGATCACGCACGAACGACTTCAAACCTGAAAAGCGTGCATAGCGGGGAGACGTCAATCAAACGATCAGTGGGGTTTGATAAAGTAGGTCACGCCGATAAAAGCAGCATGGGACGATCAACACTACGCTAACGTCCTCTGGGACTGCTAGTGCATGACTCAGGAGATACAACTAATATATAAATATCATTTATTTTCTGGTTTATGAGGAAAAAATAACACATTCACGTTCTTTAAGTTCTCTAGATCGAAATAACATGTAAAGTATAACGACAAAAGTATTGGGACTCCTGACTTTTTCTAGCCATATGTGGTTCTTCCCCAAACTTTTACAACTTGAAGGCACACAATTGTGTCTTTGGATGTTCTTGCATGAAATCTTTCCTTTACTTGAACTACGTGACCCAAACATGTCCCGGCATGCCAAACCAGCTCCATGAAGATATCCTTTACATGGATTTAAAGTTTACAAGTGATTTAAAGATCTCCTGCTACAGTGATCCGCTCGTTCATGCTCAGCCGGGACCCCTGAGATATCTCTTATAGCTTTACCTCTGGTCCTGAAGCATGCACAGGTTTCTGTATGCAACCCATTACCTTCTGCACCTTAAAGAACATCCTGAGAGCCCTTTTGAACTTGGACAGCGTGTCAGGTGGAATTATACCCTGTGCCGGATGTGCAGAAGGTACACAAAGCCAGCATGATATACCCCTATGGGAAAAGGGAGATTATAAATAAAGGGAAGTGATGAATAATTACCACGGGCATGGTGTCGTGGAGGACCTTTGGGTACGACTCGGCCAGTATCATCATCTTCCTGTCCCAGCGTGCCCCATCCAGGAACAACCCGCGAATGTAGACGCCTGTCGGAGTCAGAGAAAAGACGCACACACACTTTATCTCTAGCCTTAAGAAGACGCAGCCCTGGGGCAGACATTAACGATTTGAAATAGTCTGTAAACACTGGTGCATACACACCCACAAACACACCAGCTGTCAATCTGTTTGTGTGAGTGTGTGTGTGTGTCTGCGTGCAACCCCCCCGAAGAACAAGAGCGTCATCACATGCTGATGAACGAGCGCCAGGGGTCTGATGTAAAAGAGCGAGGTGATGTTGACTCTGATTGATAGCCTGTGGGCACGGCAAGGGGTTAATGCGTCCTCTCGCTCTCCTCGTTCCCTCGTTTTTTTTCTCCTCCCGTCGGATCAGTCGCTCGGGTTTCAACCTTCTCATGTTTCTTTTTCTTCGAGCGTGCACCCACTTACACTAAAGGAGCAAAAGTATTGGACTTTTCCAGCCATGTGTTTTAGTGTTAGAATTCCAGCTAGGAGACCCAAACCTAGTCTAGCATAATGGACACACAGGTATCTGCATGAAGATATGGTTTGCATGTGTAAGAATGGAAGATCTCCAACTCTTAGCACTCCAACATTTTTGAACACCTTTGGGACGAATGTTTTATATTTTTCTCTTCACCTACCTGAATTTCCCTTGTGGTTGAATGAGCACCAAACTTCGAACATCTTCCCAGAAGAGTGGAGCTCATTATAACGGCACTTGAATACTCGATGTGGAATGGGATGCTCACAACTCACATTCGTATCTTATATTCATGTGTCCATATACTGTCTGCATCCATATCCAGAAATTCCATACCCTTCAGGTTTTTTTGTTCCTTTACTCACACATCTGATCTATCCATCCATCCACCCTGAACAGCCACTATAAGCAGGAACACCTTGATAACTTCTGGTTCTTGAAATAAAATCCACTTATGCAGATCCAGTTGGAGAGCTAAAAATTAAATTTCCATAAAATAGCATTTTGTCTCATTCACCTTTGGCCTTTTCTGACCTTCTGGAATCACCTCTGGAGGAATTTACACAGGGTGGGATTAAAAAAAAAAAAAAAGACGCATCCAGGCACACCATAATTATTCGAGAGGCAAGAGAAGTATGTGTGGACCGGTGTGAGCTGAAGATGACGGCGACTCAAATAATCACTCTTTGAAACCGGGTTGAGCAAAAAAGCATCTCGAGTCCACATCTGGTTGGATAAACAGGAATAATAGGCTATTATTGTATTAGAAGCTTGAAAAACATCGCCACTTGTGATGAACAGATTTGTGCTGTCATTGTCAAAATTTGCTTTGTGTCAGCCTGGTGGTGGTTGTGTAATGGTATGAGGAAGCTCCTCTTGACCTATTGATACCAATCAATCATTGTTTGGGGAGCATTTTATTCATCAACAACGCAAATCGGTCCCTACATGTAGTAGACTGCGAGATTCCCAGCGTCGATCTCCAAACCTGAACTAGAATCCCAAAGGAATATTTCCAACACCTTGGGGAATCCATGCTACAAAGTGATGGGGCTTTTAAAACTGAGAGAAAATGGTGTGTCGAATAAACATCTGTTTGTCTTACCATCCTCGGGCGGTCGCGTGTACTCCGTATCGTCCATGATGTGGAAGTCGAAGGCGAGCAAGTCAATGGGGATGGTGTGCTTGCGGGCGTAGTTCTGCTGGGCGCCGGTCAGGAAAGCCTGCGTAAAGAAGAAGCCGGACATCCAGAACACGGCCGGGATGCCGTCATCATACCATTCCTACAGAAAGAACAAGAACGAGGAGATAAATCTGAAAATGTAGGCGTGATGACGAGAAAACAGCTCGTCATGTCGAGATCACGAAAAAACAAGGAAGAAAAAAAGAATTATAATGCGTGGCCTCTTAGAACCTCCATACATATATATACATATTTTTTATTATATAACGTTTCTTGAAGTGTTTCAATGCGTGAGGTCCGTGAGCGAAAACATTAACGTAATGGAGGTTAAATAGAACTTTCCAATCGATTGTTATATTGTAATATTATGATCTCGAGTTCATGAGACGTAAAGCAGATTTGCACTAAGTGTTCGGGTTCAAGATCAAGCCGCCTCCTGATTGGATTAGGGGTGAGATCAGATCGGATTGCCATGTAGTGTAGATGTACGTCGTCCTGTCGAAAAAAATGGAAGGAAGCCGAAACACTAACGCCGTAATCCCCAACTCCAAACGTGATTTAAACAGTTATCACCTTAATTACACTGTCAGATTCAAACCCCCGAATCCACTGTTCTTTTCCGCCATCCTCCCTTTCCGTGGCGTGGGATTTATTTTCTACCCGAAGTGTTCTACTGCCCCCCTGAGGCACAGATAATACGCCTGCACGTTGCTCCTCACAGATCAACATGCAGCTGTTTTTTGGATTCGTTCTGATTTGAAGCACCCTCGAACTCACCTGTAGGAACCGGAGCCTCTCCAGGAAGTCGCTGACGTATCCCCCGAGGGGTTTGAGGCTCGGGTACGACTTCTTCATCCACATACCTGGAACGCGGCCCTTCAAAATGCTCGTCACAACCTCCTCCAGCTCAGCCGACATCACCACCAGACCCTGCGGCACACACGCAAAACCACACATGGAGATGACAGGTGATTCATGATTTATAAGCCTTTGGGCACAGCAGTTAAGGGCAAAAGTTTGTGGACACCTAACCGTTACACCTATATACCTGTTGAGCTTCTTTTTTTTTTATTTATTACTGCTTTGCAAGTAAAAAAAAAAAGACTAGATTTTTGGATTCAGATCAGACACTGGTGAAAAAAGGGGTTGAGTTTTGCGATTTCAAAGTTCTGTGGAGTCGAAATCTGAAATTTTGGGTTCTAACAGAAGAACTTGTGTAAGACTGAGACCAGGAGAGATGATGTTTGTAAACCACAGTATAAAAATGGAGGTGGAAGCGTAATGGTTTGGGTTTGTTGAAAAGCAGGGAATGTTGGAGACTTATTTCTGAAAGTGAAAGAACCAACATGGCAACCCTTCCATACTTCAGTTTTGTACTTATGCAATTCCATCTGGACTGCGGAAACGACTTCACCATACAAGACTAAATCTTTTTCTAAGGTTCTACAGAGCCTCCAAAGCACCTCTGAGGTTCTTTATAGTTCCCCAGAGCCAACAAAACACGTCTGAGTTTTCTCGACACTTTCACTGAGACTCCAAAGGTCCTCTAGCATTTCCCTAAGGCTCTTTCTAACCTGTAAAGCTCTAAGCTTTTTCTAAGGTTCATCAGATCCTCTGAAGGACATCTAAGTTTTCTTTAATGCTCCTTTAAAACCTAGCTAGCCAAATATTTCTGTAGGGTTCCTCAGAGCCCACCAAAGTTTCTCTAATCTCATCTTGGGTTTTTCAAAGGTTCCTCTGAGCCACAAAAGCCTGCATGAGATTTCACTAAGCTTTCTTAGAGACTCCAATTCTTCAAGTTTCCTATGAGTCTTAACAGCTTTAATGAAGTTTCTGTTCTCGGTTCTTCAGAGCCTCTAAAGCTTGTCGAACATTTCTGTCCCAGGTTTTACTAAGTTTCTCTTTATTCAGAGTCTCCAAAGCTCCTTTAAAATTCAAGGGTCCCACAAAGACTCTAAAGTGCCTCAACAATTTAATTAAGGTTCCTCAGACACTCCAAAACTCCTCTAAGATCTCTCTACAAGACGACGAAGCGTATCTCCAAGGTCTCTAAGCGTTATTTAGAGAGCAGGCAGTCATTTGGAGTGTTTTCATCATGGAATCATGGAATGACCTGCCCAGTTTACGTCCGAAGTGGCAGCTCCATTCCTGGCTATCATTAGCACTCGTTGACTTGTAATTCATAAAACATTCAGATGCATATTGAACATCGGATCTCAAAATGTAGATGCAAAAAATGACTAATCCGCTCATTTTTTTATTTTAATAAAGATTTTACGTTCATTCTAACCATGATTAATGTATTCCAGCCAGCCCGAATTATAATTAGCCTCATGGGGGTTTGCACTTGGCAGAGTAGAGAACTGGTATTGAGAAGCTGTCGGTTCTACGAGCAGAGATATTTTGTACTACTCCGAGATAAAAGCTCGCCCGGAGCTGCGTCGCAGTTCGTATCGGCCCACTGAAATGCCATGTTTAAAACGTTTTCGCAGGTTGAACTTCGGGGGCCGAACGTCTCTGTGTTTTTCCCTTCGGCCAAACCCGTAATCTGGCGAGAGCTCGTGTTTGGAGGCTCGGCGGCAAAAAAATGGCGGAGGAGATTAAAAGAAATCTCGCCCACCTCTTTGTGTTGTCCAGAGCGCTATAGAGGATACAAGGTGGAGAAGGAGGAAAAAAAAGGGAATACAGAGGATAAAAATCGTGAAAATGCAAGGGGTTTGAGACCGGGACAGGGTTGAAGCGATAAATTGAAGCAGATGAAGAGGATTATATTAGGGTTAGATTAAGGGATATGGGGCCACAGAGTGGATATTAATAGTGCTGCTCTTGCATCAAGAGATTGGGACGGGGATAACTGGGATTGGAGTGGTCAACACCTACAGCAGGAAAAGATCTACCACAAGTTTTGAGGACCAGGTACACTAGCATGTACTGAAACTGCTTTTCATTACTAATATTGGGGTGATATTGTCCAAGGCTCACCATCCTGCTTCTCTGCCCAATATTCATTAATCACCAATCAAAGGACTTATACGGTCTTAACTTGAGGTTCCTCTAAGGTTCCTCAGAGCATCCAAAGTTGTTTCAATTTTCTTCCAAGTTTTTAAATGACTTTAGAGTCTTTGAGAAACATTACAGGAGCTTTAAAGTTATTCCTCAAGGTTCTTTAGGGTTTATGCAAGCCTTTAAACTTCATTGAAGGTTCCTTTTTGGTCCTCAGAATGCCTCTCATAGATTTATTTAATGTTCTATAGGAAATCTAAACATCCTCTATGATTTCTTTACATTTTGGTAAAGTCTTCAAAGCTCAGGATCTTTTAACGTTCCACAAAAAGTCTAAAATTCACAAATTGTTTTCAAGGTTCCAGAAAGCCTCCAAAGCTTGTCTGAGGTTCTTTGTAGTACCTCACAGCGAATAAACCAGTCTGAGCTTTTTATAATGTTCCACTGAGATTCCAAAGCTCCTCTAGATTTTCCCTAAGGTTTACTTTAACCTGTTAAGTTCGAAGCCTTTTCTGAAGTTCATCAGATCCTCTAGGGACATCTAAGTTTTTTTTTTATGCTCCTTTAAAACCCCCAAATCGAGTCGAAAATACCTTTAAGGTTCCCCAGAGCCTCCCAAGGTTCTGAGAGCCTCTAAAGCTCACTTTAATCTTCTCTTAGGATTCTCAGAGCCCCAAAAGCTCGTCTGACATTTCACTAGGTTTCCTCAGAGACTACAACACTCATCTACATTTTTCTACAATTTTCCAAAGACTCATAACAGCCTGACTGAAATTTCTGTTAGGTTCTTTTGAACCTCTAAAGCGTGTCCAACATTTCTGTCTTGAGAATTCACTAAGGTTCTCCTCGATGGTTTCTCTAGCTTTTCATCAGAACCACAAAAGTGCCCCTAATTATTCTTTAAGGTTCCTCAGACCCTCCAAAAATCCTCTGATTTCTCTAGGTTTTCCCAGAACCTCAAAAGTGCTTCTAAAATTCCTTAAGGTTCTGCAGACCCTCCAAAACTCCTCCAAGATTTCTCTAGGTTTTCCTCAGAATCTCAAACGTGCCTCTAACTATTCTTTAAGGTTCCTCAGACCCTCCAAAACCCCTCTATGATTTCTCTAGGTTTTCCTCAGAACCTCAAATGTGCCTCTAAAAATGAAGGTTTGTCACAGCGTATTTAAGAGCTCTCCCAGGTTTCTCATTGCCTCCAAAGCCCCACTAAGACCGTCAAATTTCCTCTTAAGTTCCTTTCATGGTTCTGACCTTGATGGCCTTCTGGATGTTGATGCAAGAGTCCCGAATAGTCTGCAGCAGCTTGTTGAAGCGGCCCATCTCCTGCACCAGCACCGTGTTCATACTCTGCTTGTAACTGGTGGGGAACCTGCGCATGGCTGCCTCTGTATCGAAGTCTTGTGGCAGTTTGCTCAAAACGTCCGCTGCCACCTCGTATACCATGTCGTCCGAGGACTTCGCATCGCCACCTGTCATACGAGACTGGAAGGGAAAGATGATGACTTTTTTTCCATGTTACAAAAGCAAGGATATGGAACTCGCAGCTGTAGGTTTAGGTAACGGCTTTCTAAAATGACCTACTTAGGATGTAAATAAAGGTGGACAGATTCTGCTTATTCCTGACTGGACTTCGTTTGTTCGCTATTCCTTCATGTACTTATTGTCAAAACTCCCCAGATGAACACATTAGTTAACAAGCAATTACAGGTCACTCAGAAAATATACAATTTGTCTCACAAATCATTTTTAATAGTTTGGCAATTGCAATCATCAGCTTGGAAAGCGAAATTCGGTCATTTGCAGCAAACTAACATTACAGAAATTAGCCCAACTGAGGCCTTTTTGATTGGAGATGGGGTGGTATCAAAAGGTTTCGAGACCAGCTCTGTTTACAAGAAAGTACACACTAGCACCTTCAAAAAAAAGGCCCGTTCCACAGCATTCCTAAAACTTAAGGAAGGTGTACTAGAAGTCTTCTTTCCAAAGCACCTCAAGAACCTTAGCTCGATTCAGCGAAGAGCTAGGTCTTAATCTTCGGGAAGATGGCGAGTTTGCAGGAGAATCTGCAGGAGAATCCAAATCTGGTGAGTAGGGTGGGTGTGGAAGTGAGTTTATGTGGCTTGTTCTCCGGCGATCATCCTGCACGAGTTGCCGAATTGTTGCGACGAATTCGGGTGTTTGAGCACGATGGAGGTCTTCCTGAACTCTCGTCATCTTCCAATTATGTTCTTCCGTTCTTAAAGCCGGAAGAGGGCGAAGTCCCAAGGAGCCAAATCTGAAAAGTAGGGTGGGTTCAGAACGAGATCATGTTGTTTCCAGGGAGAAACTCACCTGTGAGGAGAGGCCACGATGAAACCGCAGACGTGGTCATAATTTGTTCCACTAGATTCTGGATTCTGGTGGGTGCTTGTAGAGATTTGGGCTTCAGCTACAGGGGTTTTAGTGATGCTTATGTAGGTGATGTGAGGAGGCTTGGGGTACAGCCCTCTATAGCTATCTTCCAGTCTTCGAGTTCAAGTTTAAGTGTGTTTTTAACCTTGTGGAAGAACCATCGATTGCTGGAAATACCTTTGTCCTATAGCCCTTCTTTCCTCTTCATACCTTCCTACAATGCCTGGATTTTAATTCTAACCTGTTTGTAATTTCTTCCTCGCCCTGTCCCCCCATCAAACCTGAGTGAGCAGGATGCTGTCAAACAGGAGCTCCGTCTCCACCTGGTCCTTGGAGATGTCCGCGTTGGCGTTCATGCCGAAGATTTCGGGCGACGGGTACAGTGGCAGAGATTTTGTGTACTCTATGTAGCTATTGTGCTGCACACAAAACACACAGACACAAAACGAGACACTTTGTGATGCACACATGCGGAAAGCAGAGACACTAAATAACGATGGCGCACTTAAAGCACGCCACCCACGAGATCGCTGACATTTATAATAATGACTATGCAAATTCGACGCTCATGAATAAAAGATTCTGGGCCGAAAATGGCAAATAAAACGGGCTGTAGATTATACATGCGCTCGCAAATAAATTAGGCGCCGGCCACCGGTGGCATCCCACCGCGCACGCTTATTGAACTCGGAGCTCATTATGATTTTCAGAACTTTCTGGAATGGAGAAGGAAAAAAACTAAAACGACTGGGCAAGCGAATCCGAAACGATGCGTTTTGCATTGCAGGGGTGAGGTACACAGCTGTCTTTTGATCTAAATATCATTAAGTTCTGATGGAGTTTTCATTTAGAATGTGGACAGAGACAATTTTGTTAAGGAAAAAAAAATTTCTTGCATCGTTCGAATTGATCATTTTGGTCTGTTTTGTTTCATTGCCTGGCACCAGAAAAAAAAAAAAAAATAATGCTAATTTCTGAGGCCAAGTCTTACCTGAAGAAATGATTAGACCATATACCTCAGTGTCCTACTCTTTCGTTCGCATTCCTTTCTTATTAAATTTTATTTGTAGGCCGTTTTTTAAGAATAGAAATGCCAGCTTTTAAAAAAATTCCATAAATCTTAGGTATAGCTTTTAAATTTGTCCCTTCAAAAATGTATGCCTAATGAACAGCCCAGTGGTTACATTTTCATTATACCCCATTATCTAGTTTGCACCCAGTGTCTATATACAACCCCAATTCCAAAAAAGTTGGGACGCTGTGTGAAACGTAAAAAATAAAAACAGAAAATGAACCATTTTAAAGAAGGTCATTTTAGAATTAATGGCAGCACCATGTGTTGTAAATGACTGGAAAGGTGAGAACTACTATATAAGAGCTGGAAAAACATTTTACAACTAATTTGATTAACTGAAAATGTATCTTAAAATGAAAAACACACCAAAGAAGACCCAGGACTGTTGAGTGGTTAGAATCATATTTCAAGCAAGTTCCCAGACGTTTACAGAGTGTTGTTAAAAGATCACATGATGCTACACAGTTGTACAAAGGTCCTTTTTTACAGTCATGTTGCTGCAATCAACTTAAAAAATGCATTCTTTATTTCCTTAAAACGGTACATTTTCTCAGTCTAAACATTTGATATGTTGCCTATGTTCCCTTGTGAATAAAATATGGGTTTATCAGATTTGCATTCTGTTTTTATTTACATTTTACACAGCGTTGAAATCTTTTATAATTGGGTTTGTATTGTTGTCATTGTTGAAATTCTCAACTAGAAAAGCAAAACTGTTCATGGCAATTGCAGCCTAAACCAGTGTAGCAGACTATATTAATTACAGCCCCAATCCATCTTCAAGGTTCTTAGATTTAAGCCTCCACAGTATAGACCTTATGAATGTTTAGACTGTTAATGTGTTTCCAATCAAAAACGACTCGATCCAGAAGTAGGACGTCAGGTTCAATCTGGGCTTTTGGAATCTGGTTGGTCTTACTTTTTCTGACCCCTTTCGTGTTCCATATATGGTGAAATTTCTTAGGAGTCATTAGCATTTAATAATTGGAGCCAATTATTTTGAATGTGTTTGTGGGAGTGTGTGTGTAATGTAATAATAAATATATATGTATATAGTCCATCAGAAGTCAAATAGTAACAATTTGCTTTCTTGAAAGATTTTTCACAAAACAAAGAATATATATATTCAAAAGCAAAATGTTGCTATTTGACTTCTGAGCAACTTTGTATGTCACTTGGCAACTCCTGTGTCCCAGGAACCTGGGTTCGAACCTGGTCGTGAACTTCCTAAGTGATGTACAGGATCACATGAACCGTCAGATGTACAGAACCATCTATGTGTGTGTTTGTGTGTATGAGATCTTACATCCCCTTCACACGGTGAGTAGTAAATCCCACTCGGGTCGAACTTGTACTCCTGATCCATGATGATCTTACTGGTGTAGAAGATAGACAGGATGGTGCGGAGGGTCCGGCGGTCCCAATCATCCGTAACACGTCCTCCGTAGTTGCACTCACCGGTCATGTAGCGAAGGGCGTCGAACGGCACTTCCTAGAGGGGGGAAAAAAAGTACCTTGTAGAGTCTAGATGATATATATAACCATTGAGTGTGAGTTTCCACTCTGGGATTCCGCAGGATACATAATCGATTGCAATATAATTCTCGATTGTTATTATATCAAGAGAAATCACTTTCTGATGTCATTATGATTCTAATTTAGATGAAACCACAGTCTATGCATATTATGCAATTGGGTTGGAATGGAACCATGGCAACAAGCATGAATTAGTTTTGGCTGCAGTGTAATTTTGTAAACAATTAATCTAATAATTGTAATTAGACAGCGTGAGCTAATGCTATTTACTGTATACTATGAAGTGCGTGGATATGATTTAATTCAAAGCAACAAGAACACATTGTATTACAGACTGATAGGAATTAGACACAGTATATGGACAAAAGTATTAAGACCTGATTTTTCCAGTCATGTGTTTCTTCCTCAAACTTGTCTTTCCCTGTCTGTGTCCAGATGCTCTGATTATAAATGATAAATTATTATATTTCTGGTTATAAAACCACAGTCCTTTGCATGTTAATGATTCTTTGTTTTGCGTTACTTGTGATATCAGGATTCAGGATGTGTTAAGGACATGTTAGCGCGTCCAAAACGCAAAACAAAATTATTCAGATCGCAACTTTTCAACTTTTTATAGTAATCAAGCCTGCTATTTAAGTGCACCTGAGCGTTTCTGATCCAACCTTCCAGTCAGCAACCTTGACAATCAAGTTCGAACTTTATTGTCTAGACGACTGGGTCAGAGCGTCTCCAAAATCGTATCGGTAGCTGCTTCGTATGTATTTCTAATGTAGAGTATCACTGGCTAAGCTTAAATACTGTTTTTCAATTTTTCAATTGTACATCATGAACTAAAAGATTTCATTACAATAATATCAGACTCAGACATTTGGACCCTACTGTACCTTCAGCATCTAAACAAAGCCCTTTGAAGGCAGGGTCTCATTGCTCCCTTTCCCCCTGATGTCTCCTTCGATTAGCATGAAAGCAACAAGCTACTGTATACCACTGTCTTATTTTCACACCAAAGACTCTTTTCATTACGCGGTGCCATGCTAGGTGTCAGTCGGCAAGTTCGGCTCGCTTCAGAAATGAAAAAGGTGGAGCCGGATCGTGACATTTCCTGCTGAAATTTCCCTTGCTAATGCCACGGAGGAAATGTCAGCATGTTCTCGTGTTTTTTCTTTTTCAGGGGGGCTCTTGATCAGTATATGCAGAGTGCTTGTTTTGAAAGCCATACTGCGAGCAGCATCGAGGGTGGCTCTGATGCTGTGGAAATGTCAAGGGTTTTTTTTTTCTTTCCCCCACGCTTCTTCAGAGGGACGTATGAAAGGATTGGTGGGGTGCGTGAAAATGAAGTCGGAGACACGGAGAGATTGTGTTAAGAGAGCATGCGATAGAGTGCAGGCGGGTGAGAATTGGTCGATGTCGCTATGAAAAGAGGAGCAGAAGTGGATGGGTGTGTGTGTGTGTTTGTGCGTTTGTTTGTCCTCACTTCATACTGATCCAGGAACATATGCAGCTGTTGGACGGAGATGCGCAAGTCGGTTTCGTTAAACTCGTAGGGGATGTTCCAGCCCAGGGGGCCAAACTTCCTTCGCTCTTGGGTGAGCGCATGAAAGAAACACAGGCCATAAAGGAGTTTCTTGAAGACAGCCTGAAACACAATCATTACACATTACATTTAAACACTTACGACATTTGGCACCTAGGGGTTAAGGGCCTTGCTCAGGGGCCCAGGAGTGGCAGCTTGGTGTGGCTTGGATTTGAACTCATGACCTTCAGATCTACAGTCCATTATCACTAAGCGACCACCTCCCCTTGTACATATATGAAACACACAACCTCAAACTTAACAGCAATATTGACTTCATATGAATTAACCCCATACCACTCCCCCCTGACTCACTGGCTTCGAGCTGCTGTTGAAGAACTCTGGATCGGATATTGGGTTCATATGAAGGGAGCCGATGATGTTGGAACGCAAGCCCTTGGGGGCCTCGTTTGTCATCTTGACACCATTCTGAAGCACAGCCACTGGGAAGTTTGGTGAGGGGTAACTGGTCAGCCACAAACGGAAGTCTGGATGAGTGGTGTCTGGGTTGAGCTCCTGGAGGAAAACAAAGCAAAACTTTGAGACAACAGAAATGGAACACTTGATTTTTGCTAAAATAGGATCTGTGAACTGAGCTATAAAGAAACCACACTTGGTGGGTTTTGGGATAGTTTGGTGGTTAAGGCTTAAAATCTGACGGTTGTGAAGGTTGTGACTTTAAATCCAAGTAAACACCAACGTGACATTCCTGGGCCCACGAGCAAGGCTCTTAACCTATTTACTGAACACCTTTAAAAGGAATTGGAACACTAATTGCACCCCAGGCCTCCTCAACTTCCCCAACTTACGTTAACAACACACACTGTAATTATCCAATTTTTACCATTTTTTGCGTAAATGGGGGGGGGGGCAACTGGATCAACTATCAATGTGAGGAATATTTTCTTATTTCGACCCTCCAGCTCAAACTTTTTTCTCATTCAATCCAAATCCAGTACCTCACAGACCCGTTCCAGGGTCGCCATCCAGGACGTAGCCAGGTGGCAGTTCTGTAGCACCACCCATGTGCCTTCCTTTACACCCATTTCAATCATATTCATGGCAATGGGTCCCTGGCCTTGGCCCAGGGACAGAGAGGCCAGCTTGTTTCCTGTAAAGCCCTGCGAGCAGAACACATGGTCATTAGCATAAAATGGTGCAGAGACACAATTGAGACAAAGACTAAGACAAGATCCTAACAAACAGCTTTTCACTGCCTAACAGTAAAAACATGGATGGATATATAATGTATTAAATGAACAACAGTGTGTGTTATTATATCACACTAACGATTTGGTGGGATGAATCCTGATGTCAATCAGGGTTACTTTTAACACCGTAAAGTGGAAGATTATTTGTGTAACATTGTGTTTTATTGCTATTTCACTATATTGATTTGTCAGCGATTACAATTATTAATATACAGTGGAACAAAGAATTCGCTATTGACTGTCTGCCCCCTGTTGACGAATTCTCAATGCACAATGCCGTGATAGTCGCAACCGGGGATGAGCATGTACTTGGTACTTAAGAAGAACATTGTTTGAGATACCTGTTCATCTCCGAATTTCAGCAGAGCTGCCATGGGGTCGGAGCCTGGTGAGAGGATGAAGATGAGGGGAGCGCAGCAGTGACTGTCTCCAAAAGCTTTCCCAAGGTTAAAAGGAGGCACCTCGATAAACTGCTGTCCCAAGCTGTTGGACACAAACTCCTGCACCATAGGAATGATCTGAGGGGTAAGAAAAAAAAAAACGTAAAGATCAAGACGTTGATGTTTGTAGCCCTCAAAAACAAGTGAATAGCATGAGATGGTGGTTTCACCTTGTCTGGTCTCAGGCAGCGTATGATCAACATTCTCTGAAACTGGCTGAGTTTCTTGTGCCAGTCTCCAGGAAAAGGTGTGTGATGAGGATCCTGGGTAACGCACACATAGATGAGACACACACTTTGAGAAATTTTTCATTCTGCTGTAGCATGACGCTGGTATCGAACACACCTTGCTGTCGTACACGTCTTTCCAGCCGTCTTTATGGCGTGCCAAGTCTTTGCGGAGACCCTTGAAACATCGTAGCTCGTCCAGGCGGCAGATCTCGTCCCACGATTTCTTAGGCAGCCACGTAAAGGGATTGGGGTGAGGGTTCTCCAGACCTACGCCTCCCGTTAGCAGGAAGCGCCACTCGTTCTCATCAATCTACAGCAGGGATTGGCAATGTGCATAGTGATGTGGGCCAGATTTTTTTTTTCAGATTTATTTTCTCCAGATTATTAATCCAACACATTTTACATTATTTCTCAATTTAGTCTTTATTAAGGAAATTTAACGGACAATTAATGCAATGAGTTTATTAACTAGAACACTTGTGCAGTTATGCTCGTTTAAATGTAAAATGAAATACTTAAAAAATTAATTTTAAGACGACATTCCTACTGTCAAATAGACTTAATTAGAAACCTGTGACGTCTCCTGCCGGTCAAAGATCGAATCAATGTCAAATGCCCCATTGAAGTCTGTTTTCACTGTCTATTTTTTCTTTTTGCCCCTAACATCTTGGTGGCCCAGATATACCTTCAGAATTCCGAGGTCTTGAGGAGTCTGATAGCTTGAAGTTGTTTTGGAAGCATACGAAGGAACCAAAGCTGGAGGTTTTGATGTTAAATATGTACACAAAATGATCTGCAGCACATTTTCTATTCATTGAATCTACACATTTGGCCAATCGACTTTTTGAACAGCGTGCTGCGCAAAGGCGACACTTACGAGCTTTTCGTGTTTCAGCAGGTTGACATTGAGGCAGAATGAGAAAAGCAGCTTGTCCTTCTCGAACAGCGATCGGCACACGTTGACATACAGCGAGTAGGTGAAGTGGTCTCTTAGGATCTGCAGTCTGAACACAAATAGGCAACGAAGAATGAGTCATGAAAATCACTGGGATTTTCTTCGTATGGAAAATCAACGCAGTGAGTAATTCAAATAAATGACTTGGCGATTAACGTTTTTTGTTCAGGTTACCACATTTTGCCCCATTTGCTAAACAACCTCCACTCTTCTGGGAAGATGTTTCACTAGATTCTGTAGTTGGCTTGAGAGGATTTGTATTTATCAATTCACAAGGGTAGTGGCAGTGGTGGTTTAGTGGTTAAGCATCTGGATTACTGATCAGAAGGTCAGGGGTTCAATCTCCAGCACTGCCAAGATGCCTTTGTTGGGTCCTTGAGCAAGGCAATTAACCCTACCTGCTCCAGGCTTCATCATGGCTGACAAACTGGTGTATATGTAAACATTTCCTTGTGTGAAGTGGTAGTTTAGTGGTTAAGGCTTTGGAAGGTCATCAGTTCAAATCCCAGCCACACCAACTGCCACTCCTAGGCTTCTTAACAAGGCCCTTAATCCTATTGCTGCTCAGTTGTGTAAATAAGATAAATCACCCTGTAAAACGAGCGTCTGCCAAAAGCTGTAAATGTAAGGGTTTCAGTAAAGTCAGGTACTGTTGAACATTAGGTGATGGAGGCCTGGGGTGCACTCAGCGTTCCAATTCATCCCAAGAGTGTTCATTAAGGTTCTAAGCACGCCACTCTGATGTCTCTGGTGTTGATGCTAAGTATCTGAATTAGGCTACGTCTACACTAATTTGGATAAATTAAAAAAATGGCGTTTTGGTCTAAAAATGCTCCGTGTCAAACCCTTTAATTTTTGATGATTTCCCAACGTCTCCCAAAAGTTGCTTGTCTACATTGAAAAGTCCAAAAATGCTCATGTCCCTGTACGAGCAAAAAATAAAACCCTTCGACCCGCGTAATATCTGCCGGCCCTTTATTCACTTTCCGGCTCCTTGAACTGAAACATCGTTTCATCAAATCAAATTAAATGAAACATTCGAAAGCCACCATTTTCACAGTCCTCGATGCGTCGCTAAAACAGTTTCTAAAGCTGCTTTCTGACTGATTTATCCACCATCAGTTACAACTCGTAGGTTTCAGTGATGGGTCTCATATAGATTTCCATCTGATATCTTTGAGTGCAAGAACATATGGATATTTTCCAACATATTGCTTAGAGGAAAGCAATCCAATGTATATGTTTGCTGATTATGGACCTCAAATGAATCTTTGAAAGAAAAACAGCCATGCAAGAACCTCTGACACAATGACTACTTGTGTAAAACCCTTCACACCTCTGCTCCAGATGCTCGCTCTTGTCCGAGTTGTCGATGGATAAAATAAAGAGATTGATGAACCAGCCGAGTGAGTACTGGTACATGGGTTCGATGTTGGCCAGGTCGGCGATGGAGAAGAACAAGATGGCCGAGTGGACTGCGATGGGAGTGTAGCCCATACGCGTTTCATCGATCTTCCTCTCGGTCGCTTCAGCCACGGCCTGCTTTTCCGAGATTTCATTGGCCAGAACTTTGGAGGATGACAGAATCTGGACAGCTGTTTCGTCCTCGAGGATGTTCCCTTCAGATGCCGAGAGCACTTCCAGGATCTTGTCTTCGATCTCCTTGAGCTGTCTGAGGGATGGAAAAGGAATTAGTCTTTGAGATTCCAATCAACCTAACATTATTATTATTATTATAATTAGACTATTGGAAAAACTTTCTGTTTAACAGATGAGTGTCAGTTATGTAAGGTATAAAATAAAGGTATAAAAGGATCTGCTCTTTTAGAAAAATAACCAATGACTGTGTTGATGAGATGCTTCGAACAAACTGCCATGACAGACTTTAAAACTGAATGACTGGCAACCAAAGATCTATGCAAACACACAGGTTATAAAGGTTCTCTCTGATCGTACCTTTTGTTTTCCGCTCCCCGCAGGATAAGGGCTTGTTTCTCCTCTTCTAGATCCGGCCTCTCTCGAGCCACCACTATACCAAGCAGCTGGTCTTGCATTCCTTCAGGCGTGATCATGAAGTTCAGAAGTGTTACCTAAACCACCCAAAAGGTGAATTCAGACAAAAATCATGTGACATGTTTTAAACTAGGTTTGTATGTATTGCTCATATATCTATACACAGATGTAAGGTCATTTTAAGGTCAGAGGTTTTTTTTTTTTTTTTTTTAATAATAATAATGATAATACAGAAAAATATTTAATTATTTGATAAAATTAAATTAAAAAAATGGTCGAATATGGTGGCTTCAAATAAAATGTAAATAAAATCACAAAATAAAAATGTTTAATATATAAAATCTAGTGCATAAAATTTTTTTTATTGAGATCTTTCAAATGAGATTTGAAGAAGAGGCACGTATGGATGGGGAAAAAAAAAACTTTGTCCATATAGTTTTTAAATTTTTTATATTAAAATTAATATATATATTTTTGTACTTCTGTTTGACCATTTAAAAAAATATATATAAATAAGTAAATAAGAGGCGAAATTAAAACCTTCAACGAAACACACGTAAACATTTGTTTCACTAGTCTCAAATCAGCACCAAAATCCGCCACGGCGCACACATCCGGCAATTAAAACCGTCCGTGTGGAAACATGGCAAAAGTTCCATTTGTTGTCCTGATGATTTACGTCATTTAAAACACCATAAATACTTTAAAACATTTACAAAAATATTTAGTCTTAATGCTCTATGGTGAGTTTGGTTTTACAAATAATAAACATACATTTGCATAATAATCCATGTTCGTCCATGTTGATTAGAGCATTCAAATCTTGAAAAGTATTAATTTAAGGTAAACAGATGCTTGACTTGATGACTTTTTGAGTCCTATAACAAAACAAACTGTTATTTCAGATCCATTTCAAATCTTCATATATATTTTTTTACCATTTCACCAAACAAGTGCCTCGATGTTATAAGACTTTACAAAAAAAAAAAAAAAACATAATAATTCATTCTTCCTAGTGCGGAAAAAAAAGAATAAAATTCAGAGAATTGTGCTAGAGAAAAAAATAGAATAAAATCATTCCAATGGGCCCTGAATATACACTGAGATTAGTACGATCTAATCCTCGCCTGCTACAAAAAAAAAAAAAACGGCAAATCTTGGCACAGAGACGCTTTCGTTTGCCGCACAATCGCTTTTAGTTTGTAACGGAGTTGATGCTCACAAAAAAGAAAAGGATTCGAAAAAAAAAAGTCCCGTAAAGACGTTTAGAACTAGAAATATTGTGTGGGAATACAGGGTACAGGGAAATCGTCTGAGCACATCTGACGCTGTAGAGCTTATTATTCATGACAGATGAAGATAGAGACAGCTCGCTGCATGAAATATCTCTGCATCTGTTTGCTGGGGATTCATTAGGGGTGCGCACACACATACACACTCATACACACCTGTTCCCTGCAGCTGTGTGTCGCCGCCTCGGACGCAAACACGCAGCATTTAGGCGAAATAGATCAGCATGATCTTGCCCGAGGCTTCATTACAAACTTTCAAAGCTAATGCCTCGCACCATTTGTGTTTGTCTACTGAGGGCTTTTCTAGTAATTCTTCGAGTTATCCTTTTGCCGTTTTGCCGCCTTTTATCAAGTCCTTCTCGAAAATGAAAAGCACCACATTATACTTTTTTTCCACTTGTCACATGTAAATTACAGATCAGTGAAAATCTTTCTTCCAGTGATTTCAGGAAGCTGGGGTTAGCTACGATACAGCGCCCCTACAGGTGATCGGCAGTATTGCGTTACCTCCGTTCAAAACATGGCGGCTGCAAATCTGATAGGATCGTTGAATTTACTGGCGGATTAAATGGAGCGTGAGCGGAGAAATAGTAGCCGATTCAGAAGACATTTACACGTAGGCAGTGCATTCACGGAGCGTCTTGCATAATTGTCAGCCTTAACAGGCCAGGCGAAGGATTTTCTGAAGGGCCAGCAATTTCACAACGGACTTGTTCCTTTCCACCAATGATCAAAATTCCCACGACAATGCAACGGTAGCTCCGCCTTCAAGCAATGATCGACGGAGGCTGGGCGTGGTCAGCTCTGAATACATTATCAAAACCGCATCGACTGAACTCCATACGTCGTGGTGTATTAATTGAAGTCTCGAGTGTGTCAATGCGTAAAAAAAAAAGACATTTAGCTCCTTTTTTGCTACACCTTTGGCTCAGAACGCAGTTTTCAAATACACACTGAATTTTGCTACACACAATAATCCATAGCGTTATGATGAAAATGCAATGCTAAGTGTCCTAACCTTGAGTCAAAATGCATTTAGGAAAAAATAACATTGAAATTGCTCCCCTTTCCGCTTGTTACACATATCTGGGGAAATACATTTTTGTTTAGAAATTTAGTCTGAAATTAGTATGGAATTTACATATTAAAACTCTAAAAGCCTATCATTTTATTTTCCTTTTGTACCAAATGTTGCCCGTATGCTAATGGAAAATGTAAATTGAAATACTTAGCCATTACATACTTAGCTGTTTTGCATACGTGTTGTAATTACGCATCAGTGGAATAAAACATTTTATACGAAACTCGTTTTTCGAGCGTTTACGAATCATAAAATGAAACCCGGTCTCTGTAGCGCTTCACGCCATTGTCAGTCGCACGCCTTACGAGATGGAGATGTCTGCTTTAGATGTCAGAGACCCAAACAATGTGCAGAGCTCTGAAAGCAGCGGGAGCCTCTATTATGATCGGCAACAACGATCGTCTCTCTTTTATCTAGCGGATGGCAAATAGAAGGGGGGTTCGGGAAGGGGGGTGGGGGGTGACGGCAAATAACAGTACCTTGGCCTTAAGTTACTTTCTGCACTTGTGCAGTCTTTTGTCACTAATGCCGTATTCTAGTTCGGAGAGGGCAGCCTTTCATCACCAGATTAAATCTGCGCTATCTGTGTTTGGACAGTGGGGATAAAGAAGTGCTGTATGTGTGAATCAGAACACTCTGTTCTGGGCTTTATTTTCCTGAATAACTGCAGTGTGTGTGTGTGTGTGTGTATGTGTGTGTGTGTGTGAGATTAACTCCCACCTTGACCGAAGTCTCGGGCAGATAATGTGGGTTGCGTAGCTTGGTGGTGATGTAGAATCGGAAGTCCGGGGCGTATTCTATAGTGGAGTCTCCCAGGCGGATACACACACTCCCGCCCTGTTTAAACGTCTGCTTCAGCAGTAGAGGCTCCAGAATGGGGTCCAGTTCCTCACCTACATTCTCCAGCAGAACTGGAAGACAAAAGTACGAAATGAGATCATGGGCCTTCGTGTGAAAATTTCAGATAACGTAAAGAAATAAATCCATGCCTTTTACACAGATTATATATATGCATTTCACACCCTAACCTTCAGTGGTGTCCTACCTGAACTTCTTAACACGGTCATGATGATGCCACGTCTATAGAAACCATCAATATTATCGAGAAACGCGGTAAAACAGAAAGCGAGAATGAATGCAAGAGCATGAATTACTGGAACCATGTCCTGTGGTCTGATAAACTTTTTTGGGTCAGATGGTGTCCAGCATGTGTGGCGACACCCTAGTGAGGAGCACCAAGAAAATTGTCCTACCTACAATCAAGCATGGTGGTGGTAGCATCATGGTCCGGGGCTGTTTGAGTCCTGCTGGTACTGGAAAGCTGCGGTTCATTGAGGGAAACATGGATTCCAGCATGTACTGTGACATTCTGAAGCAGCACATGAAGCCCTTTCTTCAGAAACTGGTCCGAACAGCAGTTTTCCGAAATAATAACGACCCCAAACACATCACCAACATGACAACTGCCTTGCTGAGGAAGCTGAAGGTGAAGCGGCCAAGTATGTCTCCAGACCTGAACCTTATTGAGCACCTGTGGGGCTCCTCAAGAGGAAGGTGGAGAAGCGCTATGTGTCCAACATCCAGCAGCTCTGTGATGTCATTATGGAGGAGTGGAAGAGGATCCCAGCAACAATCTGTGCAGCTCTGGTGAATTTCATTCCCAGGAGGTCTGTCTGTCTGTCTGTCTGTCAAGAAATTTCTGACTCTGTCTGTCTGTCTGTCTGTCTGTCTGTGTCTCTCTCTCTCTCTCTCTCTCTCTCTCTCTCTTTCATGCCAAACTGAGTTCACGATGTATAAAACCCCTATTTATTTTTGCTGAAACAAATGTAAAAAAAAACTGTACCTCACAATAACACCTATTTACTCAGATGCCACTCAGGGCTTCTGAGGTGGGAATTAAAGCATTGCTTCTCATCATCAGGGCTAAAAACAGTGAATACTGAGGGAATCGTTCAAACACAAACGGAGCCATCTGGTCTATTCTCACTTATTTCTCTCTCTCTCTCTCTCTCTCTCCTTTATTCTCTCACTTATTCTCTGTTTCCTCTCAGGGAAAGAGCTGACAGGCATGGAAGACGATCACAAATTCAGATCGGCTTCTCGGGCCCACCTTTGATCCGCCCCGGAGGATCAGACATGCAAAAATGATGTGCAGATGCCGCTTCCAGGCAGCGTGCGTCCTGGAAATAAGCAACGTTTTCATCGCCCGGAGGTGAGAATGTGAGTATTGCTTGTTTCAGCTCCGAGTCGGTTTCAAGTTTGCTGTTGAAGAGAGACCCCTGGGGAGAGCGGGCTGTATTGCAAGTGCGCTGTAAATATCAGGTTATTGTTTGAATAGATCAGACTGCAAAAGCAGGAAGAGATTCTCAGTTATCCAGGGTCGGTTATTTGGAAGTTGAGTCGTGTTGGTCTGGTTAGATTGAAATGTTTTACTGAGGGGAAATTAACAAAATTCCATAGATTTATGTGCTCCAGGGTCACAATCCTGCCCCCTCTATAGCTAAAGGAATAAGGGGAAGGTGGAAGGGGGGTGGGGGGTGTTAGGAATATAAGGAGTTGTTAGGATGTAATGGTGTATTAAAAGTAAAAAAAAGTAAAGAGTGTATTAAAGTATGTAAAAGGTTGTAGCCTCAGAGGTAAAAAGCATTGGACTGTGGCTTGGAAGGTCACATGTTCAATCCCAGCACCACCAAGCTGCCACTGCTGGATATTTTGAGTAAGGCCCTTACCCTCCACTGCTCAGTTGTAAGTCGCTCTGGATAAGGTTGTCTGCCAAATGCTGTAAATGTAAGTATTGGGGTATTGTGTGTGCCCCGGTGAGGCTTTTCTGGTGGACACATGAAGTGGGCTTGATCTGGCTGAGCTTGTTACAGGGACAATTGGCAAGCTGTGGGATTTATTAGGAGGAACTGTGAGTCCTCAAAGTTGGTGTGTTGTAAGATGGATTGCATAAACCTCAGAATTTCTGTGACAAAGGCCCAAATTGTGATGGCTAGACGACTAGACCAGAGAATCTGGAGAAAAACAGCTGGTCTGGTGGGGTGGTCCAAAGGAGGAAACTGGAACATGTTGGGAGTGAAGGCAAACACGTCTGGTCTGATCCACGAAATTGCGTTTCTCCAGAGGCTCCAATGTGCAGATGTAACATAACAGTCAGCAGCCAAGACAGGAAACAAATAGACAGCAAAATAGACCGCGGACTAGACAGTACCGAAAAACAATAAACAGAGATAACGCAATAGACATCACAACAACAAAAATAATAAAAATATTGCAAAGGTACAAAGGCTTATTGCACAATAAATGTTCACATTGTAAGGTTCAGTGCAGAAGTGGCAAGAATATAAACTACCTGTGATTAATTCAAAGTGCTCAAGTGATGAGAATAATTAATAGCACATGTCTGGTTAATGCACAAGACGAGGCTGAAAAAAAAAGTGTGCGGGTTAGCCGTCATAGTCGTGACAGGTCAGTCGGGTTTTTCCAGGACAGACGCTCCCCATTTTACGAAAATTAACTTTCATGCATACGAATAAACCTGTCCTCAACATGGAATTTGTTCGGAGTCTTAAAAATTGAAAACGGAGGCGAGTCGGCGCGAGCTAGTCGTCGACCATAACGAGTCTACGTGATGCGCACTGGACTGGACTACTTTTTATTACTTAATACAAAATATTGTATAAAATTTTGATTATTTCGATTTGTTTATTTGATAGTATTTATAGCTCTTGCATCATTAGGAGATATGCGTAGTCAATAACGAACACAGTAACAACTTAGGAGTGTTTAAAGGCTCTGGCATGGAGAAGCTGGTGTTGGATCTGTGATGATCACAAATGTTGAGCTATTTTATGAGTTGCTCAGTAGCTCTTCGTTTTATAACCATAAAGACTGTATAAAACTGTAGAAAGAACATTACTTATAATCTTATACTCCAGTGCTCATGTTAGTTCTCACTCTCCAGTGTTCTGTATTGTTGAAAGATTTATGATCAAACTTTTGATGTCACCCAAATGAGGATGGGTTCCCCTTTTGAGTCTGGTTCCTCTCAAGGTTTCTTCCTCATAACATCTAACATCTTTTCCTTGCCACAGTAGCCATGTCTGCTCATCAGGGATCGATGCTTTTTTGACCCCCTGACTGCTCGTGAAAATAAACTGAACTCCATGAAGACATGGTCAGAGTAGAAGAACTCGTGTCCTGCAGAAAGCTCTGACCTCCTCGACTGCACCAGACACCTTCTGGATGAACTGGAGCACTGACTAAATCCCTAAAGCCACACCTAAAATCTAGTGGAAAGCCTTCTCAGAAGAGTGGAGCGTTAAAGGAGAATAAATACAGAATTGGACATATTGCGTTTCAATATACACAAATACACAATTTCTTAGGACAATCTGGATTGTTAATTTATAGGGAAGACTCTTCATTGGGGTCCTGATACTTGGAAGATGGTATATTTACTGTAGATAAACCATGAAGTGTGTATCCTCTAGAGTCATACCGTTACAGTCGCACATCCTGCTGAAAGCCAAATATGAGTTTAATCACCTGGTGTGCCGAACTGGATGCAGTTCTCCAGCGTTCTCACAAAGTTTCCATCGCTCAGCTTGATGACGTGCAGGCTGTTGCCCTTCTCCATATTCTTTACCCACTTGTTCGCCTGGCCCTGTGGGTCGATCATCAAAGGCCAGCGTCGGGCGTTCCTGCACGACAGAGATGTTTGCCAAACAGGTGAGGGACTTTTCAGGACCTGCTCGAGAACTTTGTAAAGAACATTCACATGCAAGAAGCGGCCTCATCCTTGCTTCATAAATCCTGTTTGAAGTCTAATTTGCATAACTCATTTTGAAACATCGTGAATGGTCAAGGTGAGGGTGAAGGGCGTATTAGGAGTAGTGGCTTTTTTTTTTGTCTCATTTGCAGGAAGCATTCGAACAGCATTAGTGGGTCATGCAGGGAAGAAAAGTTGGGCAGCTAACGAAGGAAAGTCACATCTTTAGAAACACTTATAGTGGCTGTCAGAAGTGTGGAAACACCTAGTTTTTGATGGTTTTCGAGACCATTTGTTTTGCAACAAATCAGGCTAAAACACACAGGAATTGGAACAAGTGGAATCCAATTGTGACGTTTTTTTGGCATTAACACAAGAGCTGGTATAAGACAGAGACCAGAAAAGAGAGAAGTTTGGAAACCTCCTCACCCTCACAGTCAAACATGGAGGTGGAAGCTTAATGGTTTTGGGGTTGTTTCAGAGCAGGGAAGGTTGTAGACTTATTGGTTTTATTTATTTAACATAAATCCTCAGACATTTTCTTTTACCTAATTTGTTGCATAGAAACAAAAGGAACATGGACTTTCAAAAACCATTAGGAAGGGTGTTTCCAAACTTTTAACACAAAAAGTAGCTGGTTGTTAGTTTTAAAATGGTATTAATTCAAGGAACATGCAGAGGACCAATAAAGAACACTTACATGTAAGGAACCCTCAACATGCTCCTCAAGATTTTCGACTGCAAGTTAATAACGAGAACGTGAAACAAAAAGTGGTTATGATTTCCGGCACCGGGTCCGGTTTTTGTGTTTATTGATTTTACAAGAATTTTCAGGCATGCACGGGAAATAAGCAGTTTACGCAGAACAAAAGCTTTCAAACGATCTCTCGGGCGTCTTTGTGGAGATCCTTGAATATAAAGTTTATATTTTAGAAGAGATGTTTCAGGACTGGGATGAACTTTAGGAATATATGATTAGAGATCAGGATCACATGTAAACGATCCATATTATTTTCCATGGGGGGGAAGGGGGTGGTTGAGGGGTTGGGGAGTTTAAATATTCTGGGATTCTGAGGGAAATTCCCGGAGAACACTGTCTCGTTCTGACTCGCACGGCGTTAATATTTTCTATTTTGAGGACATACAGTATTGTGTGCAGGACGTGATTGCATTATTTCTCAAGAATAGCATTTCTGTAATCTATTCCCACCCAACAAACCTAAATCACTTCTCGATATTAAACGCTATTTTTCTTTTTTTTCTTCGAATATTGTCGCACAGGCTTCTAAATGTGATTATATTGCTTCCTAAAAATACCATCAGCTATTGTGCTGTCAAATCTGATAAAGTAAATTGTTTAAGTAGTGTCCCTTTATGAAGAAAAAAGAAAGTGCTATACAAATGCTGTATTAGAAAAAAAAAAAAAGAAGACCCTCTAAACCAATCGGATTCCAAAATTCCGCAATGTTAAGTATTAAATTTGTATATATTTTTAGTATAAGACATCACAATGTAAGAACAGTATGATGTTTAGCCTGGAATGAGATGCCCTAAAACATTCACAGGTAAACACCACATCTTCAGGACCATGTAGGTGCTGAACTCCATAACGTACCATACTACCCAAAGGTACACTCAAATATTTTATGGATTCTGGATTTGAGAAAGTACGTACGAGATGATGATGGCGTTGTCAATAGAGAAAGTGTCTGACGGAAGTCCGGCGATGATCCAGCTTCGGATTTTCACCGGCTCCCCCAGAGACAGCATCAGCGACATGTTCTTAGAACAGGGGATCGCTCTGGCCTTACACAGCTCGATCCATTCTTCTGTAGCACTCTACAAAATTGTACATTCATGCACAAGTGAGATTACTATGAGCGGTTGCAGCGATGATGAAGATGTAATGATGGATATCTGGTGCCCTTCAGATGAGGATGGGTTCCCTTTGTTGAAAAGATTGAACACCCCTGATCTAAGGTTTTGTATTCTATTTTATTCATCACCATAAACCTCTAGATCGCTTATTAGAGATGAACTCAAAGGTGTTTTCTAAATATAATAATAAACGTGAACCCACTGTGTTGTTTTTTGTTCATTTTGCTCGCTTGGGGGTTTGAATTTAGCGGTAATGTATTATGTGTTAGCGGCCGGAGCCCCTAGAGGTACGACGTGACCGAGGCATCATGACATCCATCAAGAGTGAGTCATAGACAGATGTGGTGGAGGTCATTTTCCAAAATAAAACATCGTTCAGAATCAAATAATGGATAAAACGGAAATGATGTAAGATATGTATACGTTCTGTGCGACCCGGTACCAATTGACCAATTGCCCGGGGGTTGGGGACCACTGGATTAGTTCCTTTATTATAAAAATATTCCTTTCCTGGAAACCCTGGATGGCGTCGTACATCCACACCACTGGAATCCAGGTCCATCGCAAGGCGTTCCAGTCTCATGCATACTAATTCCGGCTTTAAAAGTAGCTGGAGAGTTTTGTTTCGAAATGAAAGCGCACCTAATCTTTAAGCGACTACCGATCGCTGCAATATTACCTCTCTTGCATGGACTACATTTTTTCCGTGGGCCTTGACAGCAGGATATCTTGTTTCAAGCTGTTAGAAATATTGCTTCTGTATATTCGATATCACTCCCACGTATAGCGAAATTGAACGCGGCTTGAAAAAGCAGTAGCGATACCAAGCATTGTTGTTGAGCTCATACCTCAAAGTCTCCTGCCGTAAAAGATAAGAACGGTACGGTACGACTAATAATTATTAGTTTGATTTTCCGAATCCGCCTGAAGGTTTATAAAAATATAAGAAGAAAAAAAGGTATCCCGTCCCAGTCATATCTAATAGATGAGTTCTTTGGTCTTTTTTTTTGCATTTTAAAACAACAATTGCTTCATACACACACACTAATTATACACACACTCCTGTTCCTGGATAGAAGACGTGTCTGCTGGGAACACAATGAAGTTAAAGTGCTCTTGTTCCCCAGTCACTACTCGGAATTGGCATTATCTCGCAGCACGCTCCCGAGATTTCTTCCCAGGGTTCATTCATTTTTCATAGACGAGTGTGCCAATAATGACAAAGACGCCATGAAAGGCATTTTAATATCGCTCGTCGCGTGTCTCATAAAAATTATTAAGTTAAATATTTAGAAATGCTGCGCCCCGGCCGCCTGGGTCACATCAAACAAGGACGGAAATGAAATGCAGAACCGGGGCGGGATGTCGTACGCTCGAAATATGTCACCTTGTAAATGTGCGCATGTACTGCGAGTGTGTGTGGGTTTAAAAAAAGGGGAAAAAGAGACGAGTGAACAACAGAGACTTTCTAATGTCTTTATAGTAATAATAACCAGAACGTTTTTAAAATCGAGGGCAGGTATCGTACGTTCCAGTGAGGAAATACTTTTCTACATTTCCTGATGCAGTTATCAATTCAAGGAAGTTAAAAAAAATGTAAAATTTGTAAAAGATTTTCTAGAACGCAATTCCAGGTAAGAGAAACCTTCGATTTTATTGTTGTGGTGTTTCGTATGCTCTGGGTTGGACGGTTTTCCCAGTACCTCCAATAAACATGATGGAAGATCGATCTGGAAGTGGTAGCGTAGTGAAGATACCTGATTGCAAATCCCAGCATTACCAAGCTTCCACTGTTGAGTTTTTAAACACTGTTTAGGTGAACATACAGGGAGTGCAGAATTATTAGGCAAGTTGTATTTTTGAGGATTAATTTTATTTGAGGATTTAATTTGAACAACAACCATGTTCTCAATGAACACAAAAACTCATTAATATCAAAGCTGAATATTTTTGGAAGTAGTTTTAGTTTTAGCTATTTTAGGGGGATATCTGTGTGTGCAGGTGACTATTACTGTGCATAATTATTAGGCAACTTAACAAAAAACAAATTTATACCCATTTCAATTATTTATTTTTACCAGTGAAACCAATATAACATCTCAACATTCACAAATATACATTTCTGACATTCAAAACCAAACAAAACAAATCAGTGACCAATATAGCCACCTTTCTTTGCAAGGACACTCAAAAGCCTGCCATCCATGGATTCTGTCAGTGTTTTGATCTGTTCACCATCAACATTGCGTGCAGCAGCAACCACAGCCTCCCAGACACTGTTCAGAGAGGTGTACTGTTTTCCTCCTTGTAAATCGCACATTTGATGATGGACCACAGGTTCTCAATGGGGTTCAGATCAGGTGAACAAGGAGGCCATATCATTAGATTTTCTTCTTTTATACCCTTTCTTGCCAGCCACGCTGTGGAGTACTTGGACGTGTGTGATGGAGCATTGTCCTGCATGAAAATCATGTTTTTCTTGAAGGATGCAGACTTCTTCCTGTACCACTGCTTGAAGAAGGTGTCTTCCAGAAACTGGCAGTAGGACTGGGAGTTCAGCTTGACTCCATCCTCAACCCGAAAAGGCCCCACAAGCTCATCTTTGATGATACCAGCCCAAACCAGTACTCCACCTCCACCTTGCTGGCGCCTGAGTCGGACTGGAGCTCTCTGCCCTTTACCAATCCAGCCACGGGCCCATCCATCTGGCCCATCAAGACTCACTCTCATTTCATCAGTCCATAAAACCTTAGAAAATCAGTCTTGAGATATTTCTTGGCCCAGTCTTGACGTTTCAGCTTGTGTGTCTTGTTCAGTGGTGGTCGACTTTCTGCCTTTCTTACCTTGGCCATGTCTCTGAGTATTGCACACCTTGTGCTTTTGGGCACCCAGTGATGTTGCAGCTCTGAAATATGGCCAAACTGGTGGCAAGTGGCATCTTGGCAGCTGCACGCTTGACTTTTCTCAGTTCACGGGCAGTTATTTTGCGCCTTGGTTTTTCCACACGCTTCTTGCGACCCTGTTGACTATTTTGAATGAAACGCTTGATTGTTCGATGATCACGCTTCAGAAGCTTGGCTATTTTAAGACTGCTGCATCCCTCTGCAATATATCTCACTATTTTTGAATTTTCTGAGCCTGTCAAGTCCTTCTTTTGACCCATTTTGCCAAAGGAAAGGAAGTTGCCTAATAATTATGCACACCTGATATAGGGTGTTGATGTCATTAGACCACACCCCTTCTCATTACAGAGATGCACATCACCTAATATGCTTAATTGGTAGTAGGCTTTCCAGCCTATACAGCTTGGAGTAAGACAACATGCATAACGAGGATGATGTGGTCAAAATACTCATTTGCCTAATAATTCTGCACTCCCTGTAAGTGAAAATTGTAGTGCGCTTTGTACGGCAAAATAACAATTTTAATAAATAAGTTAAGGGTAACTTGTTGCATGAGCACAGTGCCCCAGTGTGGCAGCTTCACTTGTAAAAGTGCAAAAGTATTTGCCTTCATATGTACTTAAGTATCCAAAGAACTATGATTTATAATGGCTATAATGTTCCTATTATTATTTTTGTCACAAGACTCTTTACTTAATTAACGTGTGATGTTACTCTCAGCACACCGATCTATTCATAGAAACATGTTATTGAGTTAAACACTGATTTCTATTCAAATGATCATGAGCTCAAAACAACTTTTTAAATAATTTCACAAGTTTTGCGGCGAGTCTGGAGTTTCTTCTATCATTTTATTCCTCTCAAAATGTTCTTGAAATATTGAACTGATGCTGAACTGTATGTTGGTGATCAGTAGATACACCAAGCGCCGATCAAAACAAGTTCAAAACGGAGCAAACGCTCGACCCTGATCGGTGGTTTCCTGCGTGTTTGACCAGTTTTTATCCTCATAAATAAAAAGGAATGACTGATTTTGCAAAATGTAGTTGAGTGACATGGAAGAAATTGACTCCCCAAATGGAAATACTTCAGTAAAGAACAGATACGTGAAAAAGCTACTTCATTACATTGACTTTGTTACTGTCCAACACTGATTGTGATACTGGGGCTTAAACCCCCGACAATCCGATCAGAAGCCAAGAAAACCCACTGAGCTTCCACTTCCCCAGTCTCCATTACAGCACACCTGAAATCCACCAGACTGTTATATGTATGTATATATAACTATATGTGTGTGAGTGTAGATATACCTGTCGGTAACTAGATGTAAAAGCCCCCAAATAGGCGACTATAGCAGCTGAAATGAGAATATCTCCAGTTAAATTGGTGTAGAGTTCTCCGAGGTTCAGTGCCGTCTCACTCCACCGGGTCTTCTCCCCTCCCAAGCCACCGATCAGCTGTTCTGCTCTCTTCAGCTTCTTACTGCACAGCTCGACCTATTACAAATGGTATCAAACATCAAGAGGCATCAAACATTGAGGGGTTGAATGAATCCAATTCATATCCGGCGCCTACTCTCTTTAAATTGTCTGTTGTTGGTGGTAAAATGGCAACTCCTTATATCATCAATGCTACGTTCATAACCTGAACCTGAGCACCTACATTCTCCATGGTCAAAAAGTTTTTTTCAAACGTCGGAAAAATCCATGACCAGAAGAAGAAAATCCGAGTATTAAAAGGGAAATGTTTCTCAGAGGTAGCATTTAGGGAAGAGTTAGACGTTTACCCCTGGGGTGATGTTCGATATGCTCGGGGGAGCATGGCATAAACAATCTTCTCCATTGAACAGGGGAAAAAAACAGACAGGCTGGGAAAAATATATAAATAAATACACAGAGAGAAAAGACAAGGGAAAGAAAAGAAAGAGGAAACATGAAAGGTAGTGAAATAGGGCAGAAAAAGACAGAAGGGCCCTGGTGGTGTGTTTAAGCAAAAGGGAAAAAAAGAAAAATGACAGCCAGCGCCTATAAACAAATCAGAGTGGTGTGTTTGGGTGGGTGTGTGTATGTAAGGGGGGTGTTTTTGCTTCTGTGTGTATGCAGAGGGTGGGTTACGAAACGACATCAAAGCGAGAACCGTGTGATGCACAAAGGCAAAGCCATGGGGCTTTCGCAAAGACATACTTCACAGAAGATAAAACTACTAAGAAAAGTAAAAAAAAAAACAACGTAAACAAAGCCCACACAAAAAGACTATCAAAAAAAGGGGCAGAATTTGTAATCGGTTCAAGTTTGATTGTGTTTTGTCTCTCGGAATGTTTTTTTTTCAAAGAGGCAAGAAAAAGAAAAACTTCTGCACACCCACACTTGATAGATTTCTGCCGCCGACAAAGAAAAATGTCACCGCAGAGAAGCGATATATTTATCACTGCCAATGATCAAGACGGTTTTTGCATTGTTTAAAAATATAGGCGTGTTCTTTGGGATTGGTTCTGGATCTTTTCTGACTCTCGAAGATGAATGAGTGGCGTTTACCAATTCCAGAAACTAGTAAATACATTTACACCAATCAGGCATAACATTGACATTATTACATTATGAGAGGTGAAGTGAAAAAAAACTCTGATTATCTCTTCATAATGGCACCTGCTAGTAGGTGGGAAATAATTTGGTGCTCAAAGTTGATGTTAGAAGTAGAAAAAAATGGTGGCGCGTAAGGATTTGGGCGAGTTTGACAAATTGTGATGTCTAGACATCTGGGTCAGAGCATCTCCAAAACTGCAGCTCTTGTGGGATGTTCCCAGTCTGCAGTGGTCAGTATCTATCAAAAGTGCTCCAAGGAAGGAACAGTGGTGAACCCTCGACAGGGTCATGGGTGACCGTCATGGATATCATGGGTCTGTGTGGTCCAATCCAACAGACGAGCTCCTGTAGCCAAAATTGCAGAAGAAGTTGGTGCTGCAATTTTGAAGTCAATACTTTTTTGGCAGCAAAAGGGGGACCAACACAATATTAGGCAGGTGGTCATAATTTTATGCCAGATCAGTATATAACTTATACTTCGAATGTAGATAGTATTAAAATAAGTCTAACTTGATTTTCCAGGTCAGCTTTCTTGTTCTTGTTGGCCTCCAGAGTCTCTTGAAGTTTGGCCAATTTGTCCTGGACCTCCTTTAGTGCTGCCTGCTTCTTCTGGAGACTCTCCGTGGCTACCTTCAGTTTAGCCTCCGCTTGGGCCAACTTCTCTTTCTTCGGCGCAACAACTTTTGCAACCCTGTAGAAAAAGACATGATTGATTTCATCATAAACCCTTTGGAGAATGATCGATCAGTGACGACTATGAGAATGGCTCATTTAGTGGTATGATTTAAGATGTTCTACATGTTATAGAAACTCACTTGTCATAAGAGTCCATAGCACAGACCCACTTGCAGAGGCCCTCAGCTGCGGTGGAGGCTGTCCGGATCTTCTCGGGGACAAAATCTGGGTTGGTGATGTATTTGTTGCGAATAATAGTCATGTAAGCGGGCGGAATGTTGTCTTTGTTGTACTCGTGCAGGCTCTGCAGGAACTTCATGTCACCTAAAAGCTTCTTGGCCGGGCCCCAGAAGTCCTCGATTTTTTTGCCTGAGCCAGAAGTATCAGGGACGCGATCAGGTTTAATACCTTTTAGGATACAAATGGCCTCCATCACAAGTTTGACTCCAGCTGGAGGGCTCTTCATGGACTTCACCACTGTAATGTCCTACAAAGAAACAAAGAAAGTTTTGGGCTGTGGTGCTGGAGGTAATTATATTATATTTGTGTAAGAGTGCGTGTTTTCTTGCCTGTGGAGTAAGTGTATCAAGTGCTGCCAGAGCTGACTCTAAGATAGGCAAAGCCACAGCCAAGTCGGCGTCACATTCATCTTTGATGGCCTTAGCAGCAGTGGCCTGTTCATTTGCTACTGCCTCATCGATCCGGACTACCTTCTCTGTCTCGGCCACCTCCACTGACTCATGCTCAATCACCACCATCATCTCATCCACCTGTTTACTAGCCACATGGAGCTGAGGCTGAAGTGCCTCCAGCTCCACTTGCATGGTGGCCACTTGAGCGGCAGCAGAGTTCAGCTTTTCCAGACCAATCTCATAGCGTTGTTTTAGTTTCATGACCTCCCTGTAGAAAAGAAGATGCCATTCCATTATAGTAATGTACATGTTCAAGCATCAGCTCAAATTCTAAATATATACAGTAAATGCACATATAATTAATCTAGACCCTAGGCCCTTACGTTCTCTTGCACTCCAGCAGGACTTTAAAGGTGGAGATGAGCTCCAGGTAGGAAGTCGGGGTCACATAGTTGTGGCGCTGCAACTCAGCCAGAAAGCGTGCCGAGAGATTGATGGTGGACGTGTGGAAGCTTTGGCACATGTCTATGCAGCCAGCACGAGCATCATCAGTCATCTCGATGTCCTCCAGGAACCGGGATGCTACAGCCTGTAGAGCATCATTGGGCCAGCTCTTAGGGGGGAAAAAAATCAATAACACAATAGGATGATTGCTGGTAACAGGTAGTCACATAGAGTCTACAGGCAATGTAATGTGGCCATCAAATAGCTATGACATGCATCACATGGACATTAAACTCTGTCTTCATATAGTTTGCTTTGTGGACACGGCCATCACCATTCTGGAACATGTTTGGGCCTCTTAGTTCAGTTATACAGCATAAAAAGTCTATACAATTTAGTTTCAGCAAATATTTTGTACAAGAACACCTTCAATGAACTCTAATACTTAATTGTATAATGTACTTAATTTAGTGATTTCATCCCAGTTCCCATTGGTGTATCTAAGAGACCAGAATAACTATGCAATGCTGACCTGAAACCAGTCTATAGTGCAGCAGTTGATAAGTGCAGGGAAACGTCTCAGGCGGCCTCGAAAGGCGTCACCAATTGGACTCATGGCCAGCACCACGTGTAACTGACTCCGACAGCGCTCTACAAAAAAGTTGAACAATGCCAAAGGACTTCCATCTGTCTGCTTCTCCCGCTCCCTCTGGCGATCCAAGACCCGCATACGCTCACAGATCTCCTGCTTCTCATCCGCAGCAAAGAGATTGGGAACTTCACCAGTGTTGAGCAAATTGCTAACATCTTCAAGGAAGAGCTCCATCTTTATCTGAGTGTCGGTAAAAAGGAAGACACCGTGGGTCTCGCCAGATGTGGATTTGCGCATAATGTTTTTCAGGTCATCACGCCATTCGGTCATGCCATAACTCCTGGAGATCTCCACCTGGAAGAGTTCGGCTTCAGCCATGTAAGCAGCCAGGCGAGTCAGGGACTGCCTCCCGCTCCCTCCAACACCAACCAGGAGCGCATGGCCCCGTGGTTGTTTTAGGATCCGAGAGATCCTGCAGACATGCTCGATTGCGAATCGGAAGAGCACTAGGTTCATGGAAGCCTTGCTGATGTTGTTAAATTCCTCCAGGTGGGCCTCCACCACTTGGCGTAACTGATCGAGGTCACCAACCTCGCGGTAGTTACGGTCTTCACCCTTGGGGTCATGGAAATCACAGAACATGAGGCTGCGAAGATCATCTTCAGTTACACATCCGTCAGAGTCAAAATCCAGGTGTTTGAAGAGCTGATGGAAATCCTCCTTCAGGTGGGACTTGCAGACCTCTTGCAAGAAGCCCACCATCCATGAGCGGTCTGATGGATGAACCAATCGGTCGTAATAAACTCTCTGCACCTGAGACAAAACGGGTGTTATGTAAGATCTTTTAGATTTTTTTTCAATAACTGAGAACAAGCCTCCAGTGTAACCCAACAAATAGATTGTTTTAAACTACATTATCACTCCTACCTCATGCACCCACAAGCGTTTGATAGCTTTGGGGTCATCTGCAGTCTCTGGGCACGATAAGCAAATGCCCTGGATGACACGGGAGAAATCCCGCAGGTTGAAAAGATAATGAGACTTGGCTGGGGTCGGCAGCAAGTTCTTTGTGGCCTCCTGATAGACTGCCAGGGTGGCACCCACTATCTGCGACGTGAGGCTGGCAAATGCTGGAGGAAAGGGGAGTCTAAGGAAAAGAACAAAATGGACCTTTTAGAATGTTATTTATTTACTTATAGTTGGTATTTATTATAAGAATTTCAGAATTATGAAATCAAAAATAATTTAAGCTGTTACACATGTTTCTACTCATACACTTGCACCACAGACATTTACCGTATAGTCAAGTGCCAGTTTAAGATTCTGGAGAAAATGGTATACATGGTCTTCTCATCAAATTCATTAATTGTTATGGTGTTAAAATGACAAAGGAAGCGAGGCGTCACCGGGTTTCTCCCACCGCCTGATTTTGAAAATGACAAAAGGGGCAACAAAAAGACAAGTGGAAGCACATCAGACCCACATTCCATTATGTTCAGCATTCATAACAAAATTATTCCTCCATTCGATACAAAAACCCTTTTGTCAGGGACAAAATAATGGCATGCAGTGCTTTGAATTGGAATAAAAATAAAAAACCTTGAATGGTCATTGATCATTGTTTGTGTAAAATTGCCAAACCCACCAGGAGGCCCCATGGCACACATCAGCTGGATGTCCACCAGGTTGATCATAGAGCAATCCTTTATATCGTACCAGTTCCAGTGGTCCAGCCACTGGCGTAGGAGCTCCACAGGGGGCTGGGCACCGTACGTCTCTCTCTCAGGCATATTCACATCATCCACGAACACCATCTACACAGCAAACACCTTCAAGCTTTTCTTGCTTAAATCTTACAATAAAATGTAAACATCTGCAAAACCTGATATACACCGATCAGCCATAGCAATCAAAAACTTGTCGAGGCATGGACTCTACAACACCTTTGAAGGTGTTCTGTTCAATCTGGCACCAAGAAGACCATTTAATACTACTAAGTTTAATTTGTCCAGCACTTTTCAAAGTTGCTCAATTATATTTGAATTCAACACCTCCAAGTCATGTCCCTCAATCCATTCTTGAATAAAATTTCCAGTGTGGCACCCCATAGAGTCTGGCCATTTTGGAGATGCACTGACTTTGCCTTTTAGCCATCACATTTTGTTGCTTGTCAAAGTTAATTAATTTGATTCTTAGCTTGCCAATTTTTTCCGCTTTCAACATATCAACTGACTATTCACTTGTTGCCCGATTTAACTTGCCCCATTCAAGGTGCCATTGTAACGAGATAATCAGTGTTATTCACTTCACCTTTTGGTGGTTTTAATGCCATGACCAATACAAGTTAATACAACTATAAAGCAATGTAAGAGCTAGTATTCTTACTTACAAGAACCTGCCAGAAAATTCCACCAGAGAAAAAAACATGCATTATATTTTAATAGTAGAATGCATTAAGATATCATACCATTTTCTTTCCCAGCGGGGGGCCAAACACTCCTTTGCGCCTCTTGTCAAGCTTGGACATGATGATGTTCTGAGTCTGAGCGGCCATAGTTTGGGCTGAAAAGTTGATTAGTAGCGGATTATATGTCTCCTTGTTGAGTCGATTCAGCAGGAAGTCCTGTGGAGCAACAAAGACTTACAATTACTCTCATGGGATGGGTTTGGACCACCGGTTCTGCAGATGTATGGCGGGTAAACCAAGAGGACGTGGTATCGTTATTGGGGATATTCGACATCGTAAAGCCTATTCACAAACTTTTAGACAATTGCTGCTTTTAAAATATACTATGAAGGTCTGCAGCTAGCGCTACACAGCTTATATACGTTCTTGCATATCGAATGTTTTTTTTTTTTTTTTTTTTTATGAATCATTAACAATAATGGCACGTTACAGTTGGCTCCATTTTCAATTGGTCAGCCAATATGTGCAAATCTGTGCACTGCTTTCTCGAGTCTGCATTTCGCCTGAGCCTGAAACACAATGCATTGAAATCACTTAACGGTTCCTGGAAGCTTAAACTTAAATCTCCTCTGGAACTTTTTATTTCTGTTTGTGCTTCTTTGATTCGGGGTACTTTCAAATACATTATTAAAAAGCTCTCCGTTCTACGAATGAATGTATAAAAAAAAAAAAAAAAAAAACGATCGCGCGAATGAGTGTCAGGTGCTTAGTGTGTACTGATTCAGAAGGATGTAAACATAATTGTTGCAAAATGGCTCCTCAAAGTGTTATGCCACCGTGAATCATTCTCACGTACTCGCCAAATGAGGACTGATCGGCGCCTTCTTGAGCGCGCTATAAAACATGATTCGTTTCGTTCGCCGGTGAAAAACTACTCCCGGACGTACTTTGCCCCTGCACTTGTAACCGTTAATCTATAGAGAGCACGAGGCAGAGTGTGTGCGAGGATTCCTGTAAATGTGAGTGTGTGTAAAATATGAGCGTAACTAGGCGGGTAATGGATGAGGCTGTTAGTGTGATGGATCTCCAGCTGGTCGTGCCAAAAATAGGAGCAGTTTTCCTCTCTTACTCTCGGCTAGAGGGATAGAACTAAAGGAAGGGGGCGCGGCGGGGCGCCGTCGGTCTCGGCCTGCTGGCTCGTTTATCACGGGCTGCTGTCATGCACATGCATGCACCACACCGATACACGCTCTAGCTCCAGCAGCGATGAGGTACTGAGAGTGTGAGCGAGAAGCCCCCTCGGTGCTAAATGCGCTTGCTAGAATTTGTCTCCGGTGTATGAGATCCCACAAGGAATTGTTTATTTCCATCTGCCTTCCATTGTTCCATAGAGGCTGATTAAAAGCTTAAGGGTTTTTTTTTGTTTTTTTTGGAGTAAAGACCTGATAGATTAGTGCCACAGTGAAAAGGGGGCTATCGTTCCCATTTCTAATTCCGCTAGCTGTAAAAAAATTTGCATAAAGAAGATGGATGAAAGTGTTTAACTCGGTTTTCCAGTGTTTATCGCATCCCGTACACCTTTTCTTTTTGTTCTTAATTGGCTAATAAAGTGTTTTAGAATGAAGTGGTAACGTGGAATCAGTTGTGAATAGTTGTGATGAGAGTTGATGACACGTTTTAAATTTCAAGCATCAAAGAAATTTTGTGATTTTGCTGCCATGCCGAAACTTTATCATTATCCGAACCCACTCACTATGATGTACACGCTCTTGCCGGTTCCTGTGGGCCCCACAAAGATGGTAGGCTTCTGGTGTGTAATGAGTAGCTCCATCAGTGCCGAGTAGCGAACCGTATCCTCTGTGGGCACGATGATCTCGTTGAACTGGACGTCTTTGGGGATCAGGGGCGCCTGCTTGAGCTCCTCAGTCCATAGTTCCCATCTGCCCGAACCCTGTCAAATAAGAGATGAACAAACATTTACTTATTTATCTACCAATCTATTAACTGAATCTTGCCATCTTTTCTGAACTGGTGCAAAGATTTGTAAAGGGGTTACTTGGTGGTTAAGACTTAGGACTTCTGATCAGAAGGTTGAAAGTTCAAATCCTAGCGCTGCCAATGCAAAGCTCTCAAATACTCAGCTGTATGAATGACGCAATGGCCCTGGATCATATGCAAAGGGCATTTGGCAACTGACATCAATGTAAATGGATACAGAGTTCTATGGCACCTGCATATCAGATAAAAATTTAGATTTAGTAAAATACTGATGAATTGGTTGATTTTAATTAAAGGGTGATTACATCACAATGTATTATGGAGTAATAGGCCACACTACAGTTTAAAGTCAAATGGCCAAAGAATTTGACCAGCACACCAAGAACAATGGTTCCTCATGAATATTTCAAATTTTCAGCATTTATTTACATTCATTCTGGACCCAATGGGCAAATTGATCATACCTACATTATGTCTCACCCAGAATACATATCAAAATTTAGTTGCATAAATGTTCAACCTGGAATTGACAAAAAGTATATAGAGGTCTCACTAGGTGGTACATAAGTGGTTGGGGTGGTAGTTTAGTGGTTAATGCATTGGACTTTGGCTTTGGAATCCCAAATCAAATGCCATAATTGCAAATGTTAACACTTTAAGATACATGTCTACATACAGTTGGCCATAAGGTATATCTTAAAGCCCTGAATTTTGCTTTATTTAGCCTGTGCAAAAGGGTCTTCTGAAGCGTCTTAAATAAGTGAGTTCATCGTTCATCGCCGCAGTTCATCGTTGGGGGTTTGTGCATCATAATAATCAGTAAACTCTAAAATTGCAGTGCATCTGAATCCAACAAAGTCTTAGATTACAAACACTATGATGTTATGTTATGGAGGAAATGGACAGTGCATGTAGGGGGTGTGGCTTCAGTAGCCCTGCAGTAAGTGTGCTGTGTGCATGTGATTGATGAATGTCCATTTATTTTTAATTACAATAATGTTCCCTGTTATAGACTAACCTGCAATTTACTCCAAATCATTCTAGATAATTCCAGTCTTGAAAATTACAGGATATATATATATATATATATATATATGCACACAGTGTAGTATGAGAATAGTGTACGAGCGTTTTTACTAGAAAAAATCTTTGTAGGAGTACAAGCATATTTCGTGAAGACAAGCATTTTATTAACACGTTTCTTCCCTTCGCTTGTCACCTCCATCCCCACGTTCATGTCGCTTTATAGACATTGTTCTGAATGCGTTCTCTGCGTTCTCTTGTGTAAATATTGTTCTTTCTGTTCTTTTATAGTGTTTTATTTTACTATAAATTCGGCACCATGGGTCCCAAAAAGTTTAGTGATCATGCTGGAAAGAAGGGTTGTAAAAAGAATAACCATTGAAACAAAGAAAGATATTGTAGAAAAGCACAAAGGGTCCCCTGGTGGTCTAGTGGTTAGGATGGAGCGCTCTCACCGCTGCAGCCAGGGTTCGATCCCCGGTCAGGGAACCAACCCCAGCCACTCTTACTGCTGGTCCCAAGCCCGGATAAATGGGAAGGGTTGCGTTAGAAAGGGCATCCAGCGTAAAAACGTGCCAAATCAAACATGCGGATGATCTGCTGTGGCGACCCCTAATGGGAGAAGCTGAAAGTTTAAAAATAGTAAAATTAGGCATAAAACGTTTTTTAAAGGGCTGAAATAAGCGATCTCCTCAGGAACGGATTCATCGCTTTTATATTATTTCCTATGGAGAAATGAACATGTGAGTACGTTCGTAAGGGAACACGAGTTTTCAGCTTAGATTACCTGTGTTTCTTTTCATTCTGCCCTGGTCCACCGCTTAATAAAGTCTAAAAAGGTCCCTGCACCCGATCTAAAATGAATAAATAAAGTCATCCTTCTGCTGTTTTCGTTGATTTAATATGAACCCCATTAGCTCGTGTCATTGTACGACGGTTTATCGAGTGACAATTAAACAAAAAAATGCTTTCTACATCGGCCTGTTGAAACAGAGGAACAAAGCCTGACAGAAACCCTTCTTTCCAGAATGTAATGAGGTATGAAATTGATGCATTTGTCCAAAGCATGCAGTCTAATTAGCCAGGATTAAAAGCTAATTATGAGGCAAATCAGGTCTTTATCACACTTTTACATGAACGAGCAGTAACAATAGGTATAATCAGTTTCTTACACTTCCTGTGTTTTTTGTTTTATGTCTATCCTTTAGATTCTGAGATATACGTGCCTGTCAAAAGTGTTTTTGAGAGACGTTCGTGTTCTCAACTCGGGTTATTTAACGGTATGGAGATTGACTGACCAAACAAGTAACATCCAGATGATACTTGATTTTCATTAAAAAATCCTTCCTGAGCATGAATTACAGCTCTACATGCTCCAAACGTTCATCTGAAATACTTTGCCGTGCCTCTTGTAAAACTCGGCCAAGTTCCTCTTCGCTAGATGAAGATTTCTTACTTGCGATCCAGTTCATCCCAGAGCAGTTCAATGGGATTTGTATAGGTGATTGGGCAGGTCATTCCACAATAGATAACACTCCAGACGACTGTTTGCTCTCTAAATACTGCTTACCAAGCTTCGACGTTTGCTTCGGCTTACTGTATGATGAAGTCCGTTCAATTTGCCACAGTCCAGACGAAATATGGAATGTACCCATGTTGGTTCAGAATGATTTTGACTTGGAATAAGACTTTCCAGAACAACCCCAAACCATTAAGCTTTATTAAGCATGTTTGACTGTAAGGATGAGGCAGTCTGCTATCAACTTCTCTCCTGGTCTCTGTCTTACAGAAGTTCTTCTGTTAGAGCCAAATATGTCAAATCTATGAGCTTTCTTGCTTTCACTCATTCACTGTCCAATTCCTGTTTGTTTTTGCCTTCTACCTAGTCTGTTGCATAAAATTAAATGTGCATGTGTCTCGAACCCAATAATGAGGAGTTTCTTCAACTTTTGACAGGTGCTGTACTTTAGTATCTAATGTTCCTGTATGTACAAAATTGCTATATAACCTCAGACCCAGGATTAGGGTTGCTGTCCTTCTCCTGTCCAAAGAATGTGTTCTATGTCCTCAGGAGACACCATTCGACTCATTCGACCCTTTAATGGTAGTGCTACGAACCTCTTTGATGAAGCGGTACTCGTAGAGAGTGCCCTCAGCAGGTAAGGGCACTGTGAGCTGCTTGCTTGGTGCCTCGATGTGCTCCAGGATGCCATATCTTCCTCGTGTCTTCTCAGACAAAGCACCCGTTAGCAGCTCCCTCACCAGACCATCAAACTTCACTCTTCCGGGTTCGGTGCAGCTGGCACCCACTGACCATACCAGAGAGAATACAAAAATACCCTAGGCAAGAGAAAGAACAGTTAGTTAGCTAGTTATTTGTCTCATTCATACAACTGAGAAGTGGAATGGTCAAGGGCCTTGCTCAGGGGCCCAAGAGTGACCTTCTTATAAAAGATCCAATGCCTTAACCACTAAGCTCCCACTCCTCTATTTATCAGTGGGGGTGCAAAAGCGTAATGACGTGCATCGTTGAATTCACATCTAAGCTCCGTGTGACACCCTGCTGCCAAAATATTGAGCTTGCATCATCAGCGCGATCGTTGCCTCGCTGCCACACCCTCTGGCATCATTCATTTAATGGCACAACACTGCAGGGTACGTAATAACCAAAAATACATTCAGGCAATATATTATGAGGTGGTATCAAAATGTTTCGAGACCAGCGTTCTTCTCGAAGCATATTCACGATCATCATGCACAAGTTGCCGATTGGTTTTCGGGGGTCGAGTTCGTCTAAGGTATTCCTGATCTCTCGTCATCTTCCATCGACGTTCTACCGCTCTTGACACCTCAAACGACTCGTCGCAGCATCGCCGTATGTCAAACGTACGTCATGTCAAAAGTCTCCGTGCCGGATTTTACGCAGAATTTGACGTTTGCTCTCCGTTCAAACTTGCTGTCCGCGATGGAATCGGATGCGGGTCAAAATAGCACCAGTTACATCATCAGTCTCGAATGTTTTTGATACCACCTCTTACCACAATTTCACCTCTCTTATATCCATGGCTGACTTACTCACTCGATCAGATATTCTGCAAGATTTCTAATCTGGATAACGGTTTATTTGTTTGTTTGGTTTTTTTTAGATACATCACTCTGGATTGCTTTACCCACATGAGGTCAGGGGATATGAGAAAAAGAAATCCACAGAAGGCAAAACCCTGTCATACAGCAGGCTAATCAATAACAGGCTAATACATGTCTGGTTTGGTGTTGTTTTGGGATATATGATATGATATGATATGATATGATATGATATGATATGATATGATGGTGATGCAGACAGGGCTCTTGCAGGACATGGTGATGGTGGTGGGGGACCTTCACACCTTTGTCTAAAGCAAGAGATTTGACAGACAGAGAGAATCAAAGCGACTTCAGTGGAAACAAGTTCATGAGAGTGCTAGACATGAGTTAGCGAGATCTGGGGAAAAAAAGTTAAATGTTAAAAGAAACATAACAGGATTTGGATTTATAGAGTAGGAGTGCAACTAGATCTGACTGAAGACAGCAGCTGAGTCCTTACCTTACCTTTAACCGTAAGCTAGTAGTAGACTGATATAATGCAGGTGGCTCATGCTTTAGCTTTCCAACACCTTTAATCATCAGTAAGCACTTTATTTTGTGTCATGGTGGAACAACAGTCTATCAGGGGGCATCGCATTACACACAAACACTTATTCACACTTATAGCTGCCATTAGATGTTTTAGGGAGGTACGAGGCCACCTGAGATCCCTGGAAGAACGTGAGTGAGTGAGGTGAAGGTCTGCGTGATGTCTCACCTCGAGCCAGGAGCACGCATCCCTCTCGTTCATGGCCTTCATCTGGCCTTCATCGCGAAACTCGTCCATCATGCAATCCATCAGGTTCATCAGGGAGCGCACCAGGTTGGCGTCTGATGTCGGAGACAACTCCTTATGTAGGTCATAAAACAGAAAGAACTGGAGGTCAGATCTCTCTCTTACGAAGAAGTGCTCG